>NW_021137271.1:0-265739 GCF_004193835.3 Ostrinia furnacalis | reverse complement strand
TACTACATGGTAAAATAAATCTCGGAGGCGAAAGCAGGATAATTATATTCCATATGACTATCTAAGACCCCCTACACCGGTTTGTCGTGACAAGCATCATAATTATTTTTTATGGGACTTTGTTATTAACATTATAAAAATTACATAAGTAGGCAGCTAAGCTTACTTAAATGCAACGCACAGTATGTCCCATACTGTGCGTTGCATTTAAGTAATTAATCAGGGCTTTCCTGTCATATAAACTTGCCTGAATTTCTGAAAATCAATGGCTTACAATGTTTAGTGTGTATACCTATATCATATTAATTTTAGTGCTAGATATTTATGTAACTAGTATACTAACGAGCAGAGTACTCAATCATGGTTTGAAGGTACCTACAGTAGGCGCGCGAGTTCATGTCCATCCTGAGGAATGCGGTAGTGATGTTACCTAACTAATTATGCTAATGTCGATATCGATAATTATCACCAACTAGCTTTCCGCCAAGCAACGACAAACATTTTAAAACCAAAATCAGCTCAATCGGCCCAGCCGTTCTCGAATTATAATCAGACTAACGAACATCAATTCATTTTTATTTATGTAGATTAAGTAGGTCAACCTTATCTACTTATTCCATATTTTTTGCAACTTATAAGTAAGTATAAGTATAAGTAAATAAGTAAGTAAGTAAGGCCCCGATGGACATGAACTCGCGCGCCTACTGTAGATCATGTAAATACCTGGCTGTTGCAACCTCCAAACTGCAAGGAAACGAGTTAGCAAAACGCTAGTTTATCTCTATTATACTGAACTAGCTTTCCGCNTGTGCCGCGGCTTCGCCCGCGTGGAATTTTGTCTGTCACAGAAAAACTTTATCGCGCGCGTCCCTGTTTCAAAAACCGGGATAAAAACTATCCTATGTTCTTTCCCGGGACTCAAACTATCTCTATGCCAAATTTCATCAAAATCGGTTGCGAGGTTTAAGCGGGAAAGCGTAACAGACAGACAGACAGACAGACAGACAGACAGACAGACAGACAGAGTTACTTTCGCATTTATAATATTAGTTGGGATGCCTGAAATAAATACCTTTTTTTTATAATTTAATTGAAGCCGAATACAATAATTGATAAACATTCTGATAATCTAGGGAAAAAACAAAACATCATTTAACTAGATTAATAGATATTTTGCCGTGAACTTTGGATAGGTAGGTACTTGCATTACGATAAAACTTTTGCTCTTTGATGTTTCGAAAACATTTTACTATCATGCTAACTTTATTATTATGTCCTACATTTTATGTCACTTAGAACACGCTCCCAATAACTTAGGACGCTTAGCTGGGGGCATTCCCAGCCGTAAAACGTATAACAGAAACATATTTCGTGAAAAATAAATAGAAACGGAGTCTGTCATAAACTGCTAAGTGACGTGGAACTAGGGCTGTCATCCGTCCGGATTTCCCCGGATTTGTCCTAGTTTAGTGGGCTTCCGGGCGGGGATTCATTTGGTGTCCGGGCATTAAAATATTAAGTCTTAGGCCAATACCGAGCGATGCGACAAATTTTTATATCAAAATCTGTTGACATATCGGGGGTTTGGGCTCTATAATCCGAGGTTTTCACGCGTTTTGTCCTGGTTATCAAATTGTAGAGATGGCAACCCTACGTGGAGCGGACCCGCCACGTGTCGTACTTATTTTTAGGGGTCCCTGGAGATCGTAATTCTCATCGGGACACTAAGTGACTGCTCTATTTTTGACATTTGTAATAAAAACATGTGGTAATAATGGTTAAAATACTTTCAAGGTCTAAATTTGCGCTGGAAATCAGTGTTTTGCCCTTTTTAGGGCAGTGTGTACGCGGTACAAACACACTTAACGCAGGAAATATAATTATAATTTTTACTCTTAATTTTTATACTTTTGTTGCTTTAGTCTCCTGTTGTTGGTCAACTTAAACTATGCTAACTATTTATAGGTTAGTGTTTGCAAATAGGTATCAATTTATGAGATCTGAATTGAATTCAACATTGTGATTACAAACACCCAAAATGGACACAACACCCACAACTCGCAAAATGCAAAAATAAGTTGAATAAGTATCTATTTTTATTGTTAGCTGAAAATTTATATTGGCGTAAGTAATTGTTTTGAACTTTACCCCTAATTCTCAGGAAAACCCGCGAATAAATTTTTAACTTTTAGCACAACGCGTACATTAAACCTGACAGCATTACAACATTGTAATGTTGTAATTGAAATAAGTTGTAATTATACAGATCTCTAATATTATTATTTAAATTATAATACTTATTAGATTTAATCTCATGTTGCAATACCCTAGCAGGGTCCATGTTTTGGGTCTATGTCTATATGTAAGAACTTTTATATACCAACATTGGAGCAATAAAGAATTTGAATTTGAATTTGAATTTGAATTTGACAGATCCAGTTTGATTTTGACCCTTATTGCTTACCACTTAACGGGATAAAGTTCAAACTGTCACGTTGACATGAAATCACACCCTACTTTTCCCATACAAAATAGATTAGCTCACGACTCGACTGAACCCATGCAAATTTAATAAGAAGCGAGACTGTCTGTCAGGCAGTCTATGTGACATGGGATTGCTTTCCATCCACTCTGCCGGTGTGTCGGGCAACCCACGTGGATAATCTTTGAGATTTGGATACACACGGTTGAGCAGAATGGTCAACAAAATACATAACTAAAAACAAAATTTTAATATCAACAAAGAAACGAATGTATCCGCATGCATTTCTAATAATGGAAAATGGAATACACCAAAAGAAAACTAAGTATTTAGGAACGTGAAATGTAAAGTAGCTGTTATCGTCGTGAATAAATAGGTAATTTCAACAATCAGGGTTACAATAGTAATGAAATAAAGAAAAGTTATTATTTTTTTAAATATTAAGCTCTACATTTTGGAGTGCCATGTGTATCAATCCCTTTAATATTATGAATCGGCTAGAATGAAATTTGCATGAATTTAAATAATTTAAACTACTTCCTATTGTATTTTACAGCATGAATTCGTGTGGACAGACTTATTAATTTAACATAGTTTTGTCGGTCTGGGTTTGTTATTATATTTATGTTTAATTTTGAATTTTCACATAAATTACATTACAACACATACGGCAGAGCTACCGGCACATTGATGATCCAAGCAATATGAAATAATAAGCATAATTAATTAAATTAGAAACCGTTATTTTGAAAATAAACGTTTAGGTGTTTATAGAGTACCTACCTATATTGAAAAAAAAAAAACATTTAGTCTAAGATAAAAAAATATAAACATGCATAAACATATTTATAAGCTAATTTAATCTTTTTAATATCTTATAAGAATCTTTCATGATACCTATATTATTATTCTTTACAAACAAAATAAATCATTCATTATGCCCTCAGCGGGTTTCGAAGCTGCAACCCCTTCTACGTTACAGTTCGATATGCGGCCATATTTACTAGCCATCTAAAATGCAACCAAAAATAAAATCAATTTAAGTGATGATGAATGATGATCCTAAAAATAACAAGAAAAAAAAACATAATACACAAATCATCAAAAAGCGCCATCTATACGCAGAGGTTAGAATTAGAGCCCATAGCATTCCCGACTCCCAAGCGTATCCCGGGGGAACTCTGTAGTTCTCAAACGCGCCGCATGGAGGCGCTGCCAGCTTTCTTCGCGTAACTTTTACACAATGTTTCAGGATACGAATGAGGTTTAAGTTTTTTGTAATGAAATTGAAATACAAATAAGGCAAAATCATTGAATTTCGTAAAATTTGTTCTTCTTCTAGGTCAAATTAATCAAACAGTTTTCAGACCTCAATTCGTAAGTAAAACCTCATTTTCAGCTTATCAGACATTCAATATTCATAAGACTCATCAAAAGAAAATTCACCGTAGGATGGCAAGCTCATTTACTGATGGATGCGATCTTATTATCCGACTGCGCCAGAGGGAGGGTTATGTTTTTGTTAAATCTTAAATGTTTGTTAAGTAAGTACCTACACAGTACTTATTATTATTCTGTGCCTATACCTCATACCTATTTAGTTTGGAAAAATCTTCCTAACCACATGATATTAATGGGTAATCAACAATAATGACTGAGTTTATTGCGCTGCTTCTTCTTAGCACTGCCTCAGATATTATTAGTGTCCTGAAGTAGTGGGATAANTGGGATAACTGGAACATGGTAAACTCTTTTAGATCACTAATCTATGTAGATACTTACTAAAAACTGTGGTCTTTAAGACTTTTAATCCGTCAATTCGTAACTGGACTAGCATTCGTTGTGAGGTAAAATATTAAAAAAAGAAGATTGTTAGCAATTTGTATTGCACAAATTACTATTACCTAGTCTTATTAGCCCCTCATCATCATCATCATCATCATCATTTCAGCCATAGGACGTCCACTGCTGAACATAGGCCTCCCCCAATGCTTTCCATGTTGATCGATTGGTAGCGGCCTGCGTCCAGCGCTTCCCTGCTACCTTTACGATGTCGTCGGTCCACTTTGTAGGTGGATGTCCCATGCTGCGTTTTCCGATACGCGGCCTCCATTCCAGAACCTTTCTGCCCCATCGGCCGTCAGTTCTGCGTACTATGTGGCCTGCCCATTTGTTAGCCCCTCGTGTTAAGCTAAATAAGCTTGTGTTACGATTTTAAAGAAACAGTTGAACCAATTCATTTATATTTATACCGTAGCCTTCACTTGTCCATTTCTAAAGAAGCGAATCTAAAATTCTGTAAGACGCAATCTACTTGAGTGGCGGTCCCTTATATTTTCATTGCCTCTATCCGGACCTTTGTTTGCGATCGCTGTCTTTCAAGGCTTGAATAGTGCTGTCATGGTAATCGATTAAAAAGCATCGATTAAAATTTTCGAATTTAACTGTACGTAGCTGATCATAGAGAGAGAAAGAGCGAGCCAGGATATACAGAATGTAATCAGTTTGAAAGAAAAGTGTTACAAAATTCAGCTTCAGCGTATACTTTCAGAAAGAGGTATCAAAGACTTGAAATTGAAATAATGTATGGGGGAAGAAATCAATGGATGTGGCTTGCGGGCTTACTTACTCGTAAATTCCGCATATAAACCGGTAAACAGAATTATTGAAATTTTATCCGTAATCATTGTATTTACCGAATGTCATTATAGATACGTTGCATTATCCGTTATCTAGTTGCCATATTAGCTGGTGCTACGTTGTGTAGGACAACATAATTGTTGTAATTAATGAAAAGAAAAAGATTTATGCCAGAAGTTAAGACCAAAGAACTATCGATGCTTACTCTGTCGATAATAAGACAACACCAGTCTTTAAAAGTAAAAATGAGCAATGACAATAAGGATGAGGAAAAGGAATCGGACGCATTTTCCCGTTTGGTGGGAACAGCGTTGTTATTGTGAAATCACGTTTGTCACAAAGGCGCCTTTTGGCTAATTGTATAAAGAGATGTATTGGCACATTTCTGTAAAACGCATTAAGGGTTGCTGTGCTGCGGTTGACACATTTAAAGAAACATACACGATAGCGAATATTGTGATAGGCTTTCGAGAAGATGCACTATCGAGCATTTGTCTCGTGTCATTGGCTTTTTCAGTTTGCTGGTACAAAATTGCGAGAAACTATTCTACTTTCTCAAAAATCAATAAAACTAGCTAAATACGAGTAATAACTCAACATTCAATAAAAAAAATCATTGATTCAGGTAACAAAATAGCAGAGAAAAAAAAAAGCTATTGAGCATAATATTTTGGACTCTGCAAAGATATCTACGGATTTAGTTACACATTTAGAATTGTACCTGAACTTTTTAATGATTTTTAACTGTTTCATAATAAAAACACACAAAAATGTGCAAAAATGTTTTTTCTGGATCAACAAGCTCACAGAGGCTCAGAAAGTTTTGAACCTGTCCGTCAAAGCTTCATACCGCGAGCTTTTTGAATAAAGCTAACGAGTTCGGATGAATGTCACATGTTAATTACATAAATCCATAGATTTAAAAAAAGCTTTCGATGTATTTTTGACAAAGCAAAATGTAATAATAAAATAATAAAATAATAAACAATTTATTTCATAACAATGGGTACATTACAATGTTAGTGACCGTAGCTCCCTTTTAAGCTAATGAGCCTGTATCAGGGAGCAAACGCTCTTCCATTAATTTATTCATACTATAGTAGAGGATGTACAGTTATAAAATAATATTATTCTGAACATATTAACTTGTTTTTTTTTAAGTTTTTTTAAGTTTAATTTTAAAGTTACACTATGTAATTAATTAACATGTGACATTTATCGGATGGAACTCGTTAGCTATTTATTCTATGTCAGTTAGAAATTCTTATCATTCGTGTAGAATTTTTAATTAATTCTTAGGCTGAGTTGCACCACCTTTAATTACGACGATAACCGGTATTTTTGGAATTTGACAGATTTTTGACGTTTGTGCAACCAATTTATGCTATTGACATACATCAATAGGCGTTAGTAACTGCTAGCGTTCAGGCTGTGCGTTCAGGTAACTCTCAAGCATATTTGACCCCTCAATAATTGTGTTGACCAGTAGATAATATTATGTCATCCCGAGCAACTTGTTTACTTACAGGTCGTCACGGAAGTCTATCAACCCTGAAAATGTCATTTACAAGTAAAGAATTCGAATAAGATTGTCTTGCAGTTGCCAACGGGTGTCATCCACAGAAGCGGCCGTCATTGTGAGCTCGCACCTGGAATACTAAGCACATCGTTTGGGCAATCAGCGAGTTGATAACTGGGTTAGGACTTCTTTTTGTAATCGTCTAATTTCTATCAAAATGGGACGAATAATTAGGGCAGTTACAAGTTTAATTATAAGATTAAGATGTGAATTAATAAGCGGGTTAAAAGGATTTGGAGACACCCAACTGTAATCTTATGTTCTGTTTTTTTTTTGCGCGCTCAAACGCTGTTTTCGATATTATTATGAGCCATAGGCATTTGAGGATCTCTACTTCAAATTCTAATTAAAATTCTTTATTGCTTTTCTACGCGTAAGCTTAATATCATAATGTATTTTCAAAATAAGTTTCGCCAATAATATGGACCCCGTCAATGGGCACAGCAAATGTGTTAACAGTACTCTTGCACCCTATGTCCCATATCTGGCCCACACCAGGTGGCTGTCTTATTATTTTTATTCGGAATCCATCCGTGTCCCGTCGAGCCTACAAGTCTCGAGCGGCCATTTTTGGGCAGCTCCTCGAAGTGTCAAAGGGCCGCGTTCCAATCACGGCACGGTGCGTGCGGAATACTAATGTCCATGGTTGTCCAGCCATGGAATATTGTCTAGTCTAGCGAAACAACGGAGCTGGCTTTGGAAAATTTTGGAGTTAGGTCATCGCACTTTGAAGCCTATTGAAATGCCTTGTAAACATATCACGAACAAATTCAGGATCTAGAATCTTACACCTTATTTCTAAAGTATAAATTGTTTTTTTTTTACACTTTATTTACTCCTTCGGTAAATAGTATCATCATCCGGAGCTAATAAGATATATTGTTGCAAACGAATTCAATACTGTAAATATTAAAGAGTATAAATAGTGTGACCCTTCGTCATTAATATTTTTTCAATATAACCTTTTAAAGTAAGAATAGGTCAAAATAAGTTATGTGGTAGGTTAAATGTATAATTTATGCCTTTATGATTACCATGCGGAGTTGTGCGGCACTCTTTCTTTGGCGGGACGTAGTCGTGACCTTTCTGATACTTCCGACGCTGTTTTAATTTCGTTTTTATATTCCATATGACTATCTAAGACCCCCTACACCGGTTTGTCGTGACAAGCATCATAATTAACCTTCCTATACCCGCGCGTTGGTCTGTCAGACCGACGAACTAATAATTCGGAGTTTTTTCAAAAAGTATTAACTCTATGACTTTGCGGTTTTTAGCAGCTTCATGATTTGTGGCCAGCCATTGTTTAGTGTTGGGCGATCGCTGCTGCCAAGTGTATGTGTGTCACTTTTTGCTGTTATTCGGTCTGTGAGACCGACGTGTAACTACTTCAGGTATGTTACTATTGTTTTATTTTACAATATTACTCAATAAAATGTATTGTCATATTTTAGTGGCGTTTCATATCAATTAAGTATTACTGTATTTTATTATTATTAATTTGTTTTAGCCATTTTTGTCGTCATAATGAACGAAGAAAGTATAAGGGCGCTGTTAGAATGTGAAGATTCGGACTCCAACTATGATGATCAGAGTGACAGTGATGAGGTGGTGGATGATTTAGAAGTGCAGGAGAACAACACCGATTCTGAGCAGAAGGATGAATTCTCACATGAAAAAGTATTTTTGTCATTATACGAGCATGCAGTTATGGTATGTTCCGGTTATTATTCCACGGAAACCACTAATGATAAATACTGTTTTGTTCTTGTAAGAATAGTTCCATTTATTATATTTTATAGTAATTTTTTAGGCTTCAAAAGAAAAAAAGTTTATTTTTGTTATTAAATTTAGACTGATGTAAAATTTTGTTTAAATTTTAAGTCTGATTTAAAGGCTGATTAAACCAAAATATCTATAAATATAAAATTTGTTTTAATTTTTTTATGCAATTAATACCTTAACGTATAATTTAAAGCAAATTATAGTACAATACAGTACACAATTATACTATAAAACACGAGTTCAACTTTCGGTCTGAGAGACCGTGCGCGGGTATACGTGTAATGCTTTCTGCCGCGGGTATACGAAGGTTAATTTTTATGGGACTTTGTTATTAACATTATAAAAATTAGATAAGTAGGCAGCTAAGGGACATACTGTGTGTTGCATTTAAGTAATTAATCATTGCTTTCCTGTCATATAAACTTGACAGAATTTCTGAAAATCAATGGCTTACAATGTTTAGTGTGTATACCTATATCATATTAATTTTAGTGCTAGATATTTATGTAACTAGTATACTAACGAGCAGAGTACTCAATCATGGTTTGAAGGTACCTAGATCATGTAAATCCCTGGCTGTTCCAACCTCCAAATTGCAATGAAACGAGTTAGCAAAAAGCTAGTTTAACTCTATTATACCTACTGAATTATAGCCAAAAATTATAGCTACTAACAGGTAATCGGTCTGTCTCTCACTCTTATTGCTGTTGCATTGAAAAATTACATCCACGAATTGCAGATAAAGATCGCACAAACGCTCGCACATCAACTCATAAAACAAACAAAAGTATGGAGGGTAAGCACTGTGAACGATGAAACCGTAGAAATAAACGCTTGCGTTACTCGTTAGAAAAAAATTCCATCAAGTCACACTGTTACTCTTTGGACATTTTTGTTTACGGTACTTAATGTGTGACCGATTGGGAATATAGGTAGGTAGTGCAGTGTGACTGATTACGATATTTTCCCTACGAGTGAAAGTGTTACTCGTGTTAGCAACGAAAGGATTAACGCTGATTTGGCTATCAAATTACACCTGAGGAACGCGGGGAGTCGTACGGGATAACAAAAAGATATTCCTTGTGGCATTCGAACGTGGGCCGCGAGCTAGTACGCCATGAGCCGAGAGCCTTCGAAAGTGTGTTGTGTACCTATGATTGATGGCTTGATTTAGCAAATTATGGTATTGGTGAATAAGTTGGTTTCAGACTATTTGTATATTTTAATATCCAATTTGTGAGTGAGTATGTGTACGAATCTAACACTCGTCTGGATGTAACTCGTTGCGAACAAACGAAAATAACTCTTTATCGCAAGCTTTTTAAAGCGAGTCAGTCACCTTCAGGTTTTTCAATACCGCTTCCGAACCTTTAACAACATGAAACATAATTACTGTAGATACTTGTGTGCTTTTTTCGTCAGCAGAGCAAAAGTTGGTGATACACACGGCCGCAACCAACAATGAACAGAGCTAAACTGTGGGGTTACTTTAATGTGATTGGCGCAGCGTCCCCCGTCTCGGCTGGAGTTCGTTCGACGCATTATTAATGCATCCCTTACACCTGTGACATACGGACGGGAAGAATGGCGAACTTTGCATTGAAAGGGTTCGCTAATCAAATATAAATGCGACCGTTAGAAAATTCAAATGGGCCATACCGATTTTGATAGAGTACCTAGGCGTATTGCTGACGCTACATTATGTAAATGCACTGGAATCTTGCACTAAACTATCTAAATCCGTATACAGCAGTCCAATCAAAATACGTAGAAAGTTATGGTAAGCCTACAATAATTCGCATAAAGCTAAATTCTGGCACAGGTCTTCTGTGTTTAGTTCGTTTCAGCCAAATGACGTCCACTGTTGGACAAAGGACTCCCCCAAAGATTTCTATGACGACTGTACCGCATCTAGGTACTTTCCATGACTTTCACTAGATCGTCGGTCTACCTAGTAAAGGGCCTGGCCACTACGTATCCTGAATTTACTGTAAAACACCTATGCGAAAATTAAGCTCTGAATTATTATTCACTAGCGGCCGCCCGTCACTTCGTACGCGTGGATCTCGTTTTACTCCCGTTAGATATCATGTGGATAGATGGCGTTTCACGGCATCTCCTGCATGAATATTTACGAACGTCAAATACAGTAGTTTATCGCTTTTTAGACACGTCTTATTTATTTATTGAAATTCATTTGTCACATATCTTCATAAATTATATCCTATATGTTAATCTGGGTTATAAAAAGTAATACTGTAAAGTTTCAACAAAATCCGTTCAGTAGTTTTTGCGTGAAAGAGTAACAAACATCCAGACATCCAAACTTTCGCCTTTATAAATTAAAATTAGTGGGATAGGATTGGATGTGTATGTGTATTTTGACTAAACCAATAGCGATATTAGGTAACTAATTAGTATTATTCGAGACTGTCGGATAACGTTACATTGTTCGCTAATCCACAGCCTTGTATCGTATCGGATTGCGCTTCTAATTATTTCGCCATGTTCAGGAATTCCCTTTGACGAGCAAAGCGCCGAAAATATTGTTATAACTTTTAGGCATATTTATCAAGTTTTTATTACGTTTAGGAAGTGTAGACACAATAGGAACAGGTTGGTAAACAATTTGAGTACTTTATTAAAAACTAGCGGTCGCCCGCGACTTCGTACGCGTGGATCTCGTTTTACTCCCTTAGGGGTGGAGTTTCCAAAAAAATCTTTTCTTAGCGGATGCCTACGTCATAACATCTACCTGCGTGCCAAATTTCAGCCCGATCCATCTAGTGGTATGGGCTGTGCGTTGATAGATCACTATGTCAGTCAGTCAGTCAGTCAGTCAGTCAGTCAGTCAGTCAGTCAGTCAGTCAGTCAGTCAGTCAGTCAGTCAGTCAGTCAGTCAGTCAGACAGTCAGTCAGTCACCTTTGAGTTATTTAAATGAAGTTTTAGCTATCTATCCTATTGATTAGCTAGTGTTGAAAAAAGATAAATGTTATTTTTTGGCAAATTCGAGGGTTAGACATTAAAAGAACATAATTTTATGTATATTTGAATTACTCTAATTTTCTGTTTGGCCCAAAGGTGTAATTGAAAGAGAATGCCATATGGCATCATGTTCACTTGTCGTGCTCTACATTTGGAACATTGGTTCCCTCTTCAGTTTTCTCGTTTTGTCCTCTTTTGTAAAATACTAGTTATTAATAAAAAGTTTCAACAATATAGCCGTACCTTTAACCTCTCGAATTCTGTTATATTAAAATACTTTTGTTGCCGTTATGGCCGGAGCTTAAACGCTAGACTTTTGAATTTTTCATCGCTCAGACAGACTACGAAAGGTCAGCCTGAATACCAGATGGGGCTAGAACAATATTGAAAACTTATTACTAGACTGGAATATCAAAATTTCTAAGAATTATTCTTCAAGGTAGAACAACCACGAGGGTGGAAATCAATATCGAGATCGTATTAAATTCAAGGTAGAGTCTTATGAAACTGCTCATCAAACTGAAATTGTTTTTGAGTATATTTAGTAACAACATAACAAAGAGAATACTTATTACTAACAACATTTCAAACTTTCTTCATTTCCACCTTTGCTTGCCTGATGGTTTATTATCACACTAGAAAGCCNAGAAAGCCAACTGCAATATTGGATTCGATTCCCAATAGAGGCAAATAATATTTCATGTTATGTTTTAACATGTTTATGTTCTTATTCGTATGTATATCTGCTTCATTTAGAACTAGATATGTAACTGTCAGGATAAATGAAATAATTTACGACCATCATTATTCATAAATGTGTCCATACCTTGAAATGAATGTGCTAAATAAACAAACTAGTGCAATTTAACGTCTAGTTGGACCCACCTTAAACACATAACAACCATCTATCGAGGGTGCAAGCTTGCATAATTATACATACTGAGATACCTAGTTAATATGTAAGGTAGACTAAACCCTGAGATACCTAGGTATTATGTAAGGTATACACGTTTAATTTGAGAGTTTAGTTGCCTCCAACCCCAAGCTGACTAGTCCCAAACCGTCCTGCTTTGTGGGGTAAATAAGATAATAGAAATAATTATCGTCGGTCCAGCATGCCGGGATTCCGGTCGGATAGCTCTCTTTCAAGAGACAATGCTCCCTGACCTTTTGTAATGTATGAAATCTAATAGAAAGAGCCCCACGATTAGCGAGCCTTAAAATGGGGACAATGAAGTCATTTTACTAATTGCATTTTATTGATCTTAATATCGAGAATGAGGACATTAAAAATGGAAACTCAATTCGCAAGGTAATTTTATCGCTGGAAGTAATTTAGGCACTTTGTAACTAAGTTATACTTTTTTGTAAAATTGGTGAAATTGTCATTCCTTAGAAGTATTATTTTAACTAAATACGATCAGCTTTTGAAGAGCATATTTCTTTGAAGCAGGGATAACCTTGCATATTTTTTTTTTATTTATTTGGCACAAAAACAGTCATTACAAATATCACTTCTAAACAAAAATAGTAACCAAGAAAAAAGACAACGAGTGCCCAAAAGTAAATATATAATATTTCTACATCTTTCATGAGAAACTGTAATTAATTAATCTTAGTAGAACTAAACTATTACTAAACATACATTTATCACAAGCTTTACAATTAATAATTACGGTCAATTTTGACACCATATGGCACACAAACGATAATTAATATTAATAGAACACGTCAACATGATAAATACATGCCTACTAACAATTACACATCTATATGGTAATATCCCGATGCAAGTTCCATCGATTCGGGTGACACTAAAAGTTGGACAGTTGAAATGAATTATTATTTTTAATTAGTAATCAACTGGAAGTATGATTTATTCCGTCCCAAATGAAGAGGGCTCGGGGCTGCGTGAATAATAACTACGAACGAAATTAAATTCGAAAACTGAAAACTAAATTTGTCTTCTATTTCAGTTCGCGTGATCGTTTTCGCTTACGTTATCGGTGTACCGAGCTGTCGGCATTCGATAAACGGGTTATTAATCGCTTTACTATTTACAGTTAAATAGTTGGAACGAATGTCCCTCAAAATTTTAACGAACCAACTACAGTTGCCGGTCACGCAATATCAAACGGCGTACGAATTAACGGTGCTTTATTGCAGTTTATACAGCACGTATGTTTGGTAAAAATATGAATTATAACTATGTTAGATACCAAAAAATATATTTTACTTGAAATTTTATAATAGAGAAAAGTTAATGTAATATTATAAAATTTATTCTCTAATAAATAAATATTATAGAGAAAACAACAGTAAATTAAACTACAATTTATGAAATATTAATTTGTTCAGATTTCAAACAATGTACGAGTAGTTGGACTATTGCAATACCAAGTTATAATAAATATTGGAAGTATCCTGATTTTTTTTTATCCACAACGAGGAAGCTCTTGGCCTGTTGTATCTCACCTGATGGTAAGTGACGATCAGGCCGAAGGTGGAAGCGAGCTTCACCCGGAATCCTCAACCACGGAGGAACTGGCTATCTTACCTCTAACTGCCGGAACACAACAATGCTGTTTGCTTTGTGTTTGTTTGATTGCTCAACTATTCGTAATTTAATTGTATTTCTTTAACCCACCATGACTGGTAGTTATTTCAAAAAGTAAAACAGCGCCCACACACGACGAAAAGGAAACACGTGAACGTTTCCATGAACTGAAATCATTTTCGTCGCATCCATAGCGTGACCCACAAACATGGCGGAAAACAAAAAATCTTATCGCGACCAAACAAGCCATTGTGTCCATAAAAACTCGCATTATTCTAACGTAATAAACAACTCCAAAGCACATTACATTAACTATAATACGGTTCATTAACAATACCTTATCGGGGCATACACGTTTAATGATACTTTAAAGAGGGCGTTACTATGAATATCGTTAGTTATTTTATCGTACCATGTTTCAACGGCATGAGTTAATGTGTGGGGGCACGCGAGTGTGGTGATTAAAATTAATAAAATTAGTTCACAGGTGGACTGGTCAATATTTGCCGAGTAAAAGTTTGGAAGTGTACAACTATTCAAGCACGAGTGGGGCGTGTTTTCAACAAACGGTACACGCGGGGTGCGGAAAACGGAACTCAAATAGTGGCGTGAAAATGGGTTTCCGCGCGCTTTTTTGTACACGTTTGTCAAATCAAAAGAGGAAATACAAAATACTCCGAAATCACAATTTTAAACAACTCCTATAATATTACAAACATTTTATGTTTATGGCCATAGCTAAAAAATTCAAGTTAAATGTGTTTTTTTTCTGATTTCACTACTACCGACTGTTTTTATCTTCTCTTCTGTCAATAGTTTTTACTTTGGTAAGGTTTTCTTTGATAAATCAAGCCTTTGAGTTATCCTAGACAAGCATCCCTTTATTTATATTTATTCTATGAAACCCGGAGGGTTTAGAATCAGAAACCACTTTTAGCAAATGATGTCAACCAACTGTCAATAAATTCTTCATTAATTTGTAGGTAGGTACTACTTACTTTGCAAGGAGTAAGGTGTGGTATTCACATCATTTTTAATTTAAATAATAATTCAATAGAAAATTTAGTTCTCACGCCCTAAAAATTGAGGTATTTGATCGTAATATCGTATGGCAGCCTTAAAAATCGTATTGAAACTATTAATAAATGATAGGGGAGCCGATATCGTACCCTTTCTCCCCACTTTATCAATAACCACCCGGGTGTAGTGATGCGAAAATATCGACTATTGTCTGTTATTGTTCAAGGTGTATCTACAATCGATATTAAGGTCTTCGGGAATAGAAATTGTATTTATTGATTGCATTACAATGATCATTAACATAGAGACATTCTTCTAGATCTCAGGAAGGAAGATCTTGACAGGATAAAGGGTTGGGTAGATGGGTGATAGATGTAGCAAATTGGAAGGTAAAACAAAATTATTTTAATGAGAAGGAAAAAGCTAGACATAAGTTTAAGGTATTTTAGTCTAATGTACCAGTGACTCATCGATGACGTTAGCAGCTGTCAAATCTTAAGATTGTCGACATCATTGTCACATACCATACTGATATTTGTTACTGTGCTAGTTGTTGTTATTTCCAGGCTATCGACAAATTATCGATGTTGACACATCGAGGAGCATCACTAGTTCAGTCCTGAATATTGCACAAGCGTTTCGAATGAAGATATCGTGAATATTTTATTTGGGAAGGTAAAGAGGCTGACAAAGAAATGCGAGTTAGATCGCGGCCTAAACAAACTGAGGATTACTAAGGACTCTCGAATCGAGCACAATTTGCGCTACACTTGTTGTTTAAGTATCGCACTTGTACGTTTTGTAGCTTCAGCTGAGGATTTTGTTAAGGTGTTTTTATAAATAAGTGATAAATTGTTCCAACTCAGTTCCTGAACCCTTTAAAATAAAAGCATGTCTGGGAAATTTCGCTTTACCATTGTATGTAGATCACTTTTACTTTATCTCAGATATCATTATTATCTAGATCATAATCATCAGCCATAGGACGTCCACTGCAGAACATAGGCCTCCCCATATGATTTCCATAAAGGTCGGTTGGTAGCGGCCTGCATCCAGCGCCTTCTCTCTACCTTTATGAGGTCGTCGGTCTACCTTGTGGGTTATTGTCATATCTAGATATAAAACCAATATCTTATTCCAAACTAAACAAAGCTTTTAGTGTGGCAAATGATATTTAGGTACAAATCAAATCATTAAAATTCTGCTTTACCGTAAAGGGCGTTATAGTCGTACCAGTCCATGTCAACTAACAGGCCAATTTACAGCGAGATGAGCAACTCTGCAAAGCTTGAAAAGTTTGTAGGCGAGAAACCAGCACTTGATTATTAACGTGCGCATTTTTTACATGATTTGAAGATAATGGAAGTAGACGGAAGACCGCGCTGTGTCATAGTAATTTTTGTTCCTCTAAAGCCTGGTCCGTGAGCACGTAGAATCCCGTCCAATGACCCCAAGCTACCCATCCCTATCGCTCGCGCGTAATTATGTTGCTGTCGTGCTCGCACACTCACTGCGGGCGCCCGTCGCACAGTCGCGACAGCAACATAATTATGCGCGAGCGATAGGGATGGGTAGCTTGGGGTCATTGGACGGGATTCTACGTGCTCACGGACCAGGCTTTAGTTGTGGAATTGTAAGCCTAGGCGCAGACCGACTTTTAGCTGGCCGATAGTTGGGTCGGGCTGTTAATCAGTATATGGAACACATTACACCGATTTGGTATCGGCCGATTCTTCATACAAATTAGAATCGAGTCCAACTATCGGCCAACTAAAAGTCGATGGTCTGCGCCTTGGCTTAGTCCTTTTTCCATTAGTAGGGGTCCTGAAAGGAAGCAGGTCGGCGGGCGAGCCTCAGGCCCCGAAATTATTTATTTAATACACTCAAAGGCCTCCCAGTAGTTAGTTAATTGTTTCCGTGCAATTTACCTTGAAAATTTCAAACGTAGTTTCTCGGTTCAAAGGAATTTTAATATGCTAACTGAATATCTGGGAAAGGTTGATTGTTTTATGGACGTAGAAAAGTGATGTATAAGGCTGTAGCCAGACAAGACATGCGATACGCTGCGTTTCATTCAGGAGGCAGGTTTATTTCAGGATCGATTTCTGAATCGTAATAGTTACAATTCCATGGCTCATTCTCACCAAAAAATTTTTCGAAGTACGCGCAAGTAGGTAACTGTGGGTAAAAAGACTCGTATATTTTCATCGTAGCGCATCTATGAATGAATAAGAATGGAAGACTGAATAAAAATAAACTTGCTAAAATAATTTTCCACAGTAGCTTTTGACGCTTTTAGTAATATAAATGTACACAACGTTTAGTGGTAGGTAAGAGTAATCGCCTGGCAAACAAATGGTAGTTCAAGTTTCACCTGAACAAATTAATGTATTTTAATAATTTAAGTAATTAGCAAATAATTTTAAAACACTCGAGCTAGTTTTGTTTGTTTTCATTAATTTTAAGTTAAAATTATTTTCGTCCATTATTTCTAGCATAATGGTATTCTCTTGTACATTTATTAACTAAGTTTAAGTTAATTTGCTAACTATGCTCTCAGACGAAGTACATTCCACTTTACATTGGTGATTTAGGGTTTTAAAGTTTTAAATGAATGGACTCCTTTGGATGCTATGCTAATTTTAATTCATAATAGAATAAAAAATTAGGTAACAGCAAAATGTTGTGTGCTAGATAGAAAAAAAAACATTATCTCGGGTCCTATTTGGAAAAACTAGAGTTTTGAGTTTGAATAGAAGACAGAAGTAATGTAGTCTGTAGTGAACTCCAGTTTTAATTCTTTTCAAAATGGAAAAACTCTATGGACGAAGTCTTTTGAATTTGAAATAAATAAAGCAACCACTCGGGGTGATTTAATTATCAAATAATATGACATTCACACCTGTAGACTCCGTGTAATTTGTCCGTGAATGTGGAGTCGCATTCAAATGTGGGAATAATTAGTTTTTTTGCAGTCGCGAACTGAAGTAGAGACCGGCTTGGCTTTACACTATCCTACTATACTAATTCTATTTTAGTTTTGTTCAAAAACACTTTAATAAGTCACTGAGAGTCCTTTTTTGTTAAAGTAGCATGTGAACGAAAAATTAATTAATTTCTAGGATTTTGATATTGATTTTCTACTTTTTACCCAGACTGATATTATGACCTGATTGGTTTAGACAAAAAGTATAATTTTAAGTAGAGCTTATGACATCGGTGATATTTGTCAATAGTTTTTATCGTTAGGTAATTGGGTGTTAGGTAACTGTAATAATTAATCTTTAATTAAACCTAAGAACCTCAGAATCAGGCCTTTTCCTGTATTTTTGGAGCAACTTTTTTTCGTTCAAGTAAACTTTGCTAATAAATCCATCACGTCTTAATTTTATTAAAGGTTATATAATAACATTCTTCCATGTTTCTTTATAGATAGAGTCCGTTAAATGTAAACGCCACTTTAACGTTCGTAATGGCAGTCGCATAATTAGATACTTTGCTTTTAATTAAATAACGAAGCCAATGTAGTCTGGCCTACGAGTTTTAAATATTTAAAGGACGGCGCCACTCGAAATAGAAATAGTTTCGTGAAAATAAACAAAGACTTTTGTTTTTTGTTCACCTGTTAAATTATAACTAAGTAGTGGTAGGTAGCTGTGGTAATAATAGAAACTCAGGTTTACAAATTGATGGATTTTGACGTAATAATTACATAACAATTACCTACTTGACATTGCCTTTAAAAGCTAAGAAGTAGAAATTACTACAGACTGAGTTACACCACAAATATTTTGTGGTTGCACCGTCTTTTTTAGCCGTGACTAACCATAACTGTTTTTTTTTTTTTGTATGGAGTTTGACAGACTTTTGATGTTTGTTAAGGTTAAAGTAAGATGGTGCAACCCAGACTTATTTCCATATGCGTCTTCACAGAAGCTCGTTCAGACGAGATACTTTAGTTCGGAGAAATAAGTCAAACACGAGAACTAAACTTAACGTGGATTCTACAGTTTATGCCATTAATTAGTTGGACTTACAAGATAGCAACTGTTAAATAGGTATGTTTGGTGAAAAAAAAAAAATATGTGCGTTTTGACGTGGAAACATGATTGACTATTTAATTTAGTTTCTTTTATTTAAATATTGGTAGTAAACTATGTCTAATTGTCTACCTAGTATTATTAATTATAATAATAAATATCCTTGGACATTTTACTCTGCGCTTCTAGTCCCAAACTAAGCAAAGCTTGTACTATGGGTACTAGACAACGGATATAAACATACTTAAATACCTTTTTTTTGTAAATACATATTTATTTATTATACATAGAAAACACCCAGTCCAATACAAACAAATATTATGTTCATGCACACAAATGTTTGTACTGTGCGAGAATTGAACCCGCAACCTCCGGAATAGTAGGTAGTCCGTTTCGAACCACTACACCAAACGGCAGACTTTTTGCTACTCGACTCTCGCTATTAGCTTACTGTTCTGTCTTTCTGCAGTGCCAAATAAAATTAAGTACCTGTAACAGAAGAAATATTGCATGTTAATTTATATGTTTGAAAAATTCAGTATTGAATTTAAACAAAAATACGTAACCAAAAAGTTCGACTGGAAAAACATTAACAATGGATTAACAAGCTAAAAACTAGAAAGGCATGTTACTAAGAACTAACGCAGTGGTCGATTTGCACTGAAAGGCGAATCTGCCCGATGGACGGCCGACCTAATTAATCCGGGAACCAAAGGACGCACGCTGCCATTGTCAGTCCGGCCAATGTCATAGGCCGTGTTGCATAGTGGACATCGATGTGATAACTGGATGAGAATGCCGAATGGCATGAAGTTCGCCTTGTGTAGTGAAGTGACTTTGTGCATATAAGTTTAAAATGATGTGTCCAGATGATAATGAATCGATATCGAGAGGAAACGAGAGAAGTTAATAAATAATCTCCTGCGAACCCCACACAATGCAAAAAATTATGCTTTTAACTTTTTCTGTCTTTGTAAATGAAACCCAAAGTAACCTATATGCGAGTTACCATATATTTTACTTAGTTTGGAACTAAATGGCTAAATGACTATAGAATGTAATTAAAATCAACGGAAACATAAGGATTTGTCTATCTTTTTTATGTTGTGTGCAATACTTATATTTTACCTAGGTAATTAATATAAATTGATAAGAACATTTTCCAGAATTGCATCTAGTTAATTAGGAGATTCCTAAGAGCTCTTTGACTCTAGAACTAAGTTATTTCGGAGATGAAAGGAACGGCAGAAGAGGTACTTACCTACTTTTTTTTTTTNCAACGAGGAAGCTCTTGACCTGTATCTCACCTGATGGTAAGTGACGATCAGGCCGAAGGTGGAAGCGAGCTTCACCCGGAATCCTCAACCACGGAGGAACTGGCTATCTTACCTCTAACTGCCGGAACACAACAATGCTGTTAACATTGCTGTTATGGCGACAGACTTAGGTAAGATGGTGGTAGCTAGCCAGGCGGACTTAGAACAAGCCCTACCACCAACCAAACCGAACAGAAAAATCTGCCCCCACTTGGAATCGAACCCGGGACCTCTGCGTCTGAAGCAGGTGGTCTTACCACTAGACCACAGAGGCGGTTAGAGACTTACTGAAATGCTAAAACTATTTCATGTGTTTAAGTAATTTGATGGAGCAAATATTAATATGCAAGTGCAATCTCAATGATTTTGCACAGCACAAAAAGATTTTTTTAAATCTAACCAGTAGTTCCTGAGAATGACATTAGAGTTAGAGCGTTCCAACAAATAAATAAACAAACTCTTCATGTTATAATATGTCATTATAATATTAGCGTAGGTACATAATATGTCAAGAATTTGAAAATTTTTGTTTGGCTTTGGGTTAACCGTTACTGTTTTTGAATATTATTTATCTCGTCGTCCCACCTGTTTTCTGTTCGCGCAAATATGAAATTCTTGAAAAATAAACCGCCATCTTGAAATCGAAGTCTATTACCAGCTGTCCGTATCTCGGTCGAAATTAAATAGCTTTTACTGTCAATTCCGTCCGTTTACGTCTCATTTAACGTCCGGCGTAAAACGGGCTGTAAAGTGTTACTGTCAAATTACTGTGCGGATTTGATGGAGTTATTTATTGTTTTCAGCTCGATGCTGTAAAGTTTTATAATTGCATATCGACGATTTGGAGTAATTTCTCAAGATTGATTGAATTGTGTGAGTATAATAAATATTTTGAAAGAAAAAAAAAGTAGAAGATACTTTCTAAGTAGATAATTAAAGAAGACACTGAGGTGTTAACAAAGAGCCTTAAAAATAATTCGACTATTTTTAGAGACATTTTATTAACCGACTATAATTAAAATTAACAATCAATTATTAAAAAAGGTTTAGAGGTGGTCCGGGCGGAGGCACCTTGTATGGAGTTTAAATGAGTGATGAAGATGAAGATCAATGAAGAAGGCACCTACAAAGGTACCACCAAAATAAATGTTTTTAAATAAGACGAGCTCAAACTTACCACCCGATTCAAACGAAACGCATACCTTTGTTAGCACAGCCATGTTCTCCAAATGGTCCAAATACCTCCCATAGCTTAGGTATGTCATACTCCTCAAGACCTAAGTTTATCACCCGGGGCGTTCGGCCGAAAAAGACCGTCTTAGGCCCGGATTCCACGAAAGCGGAGCGGAGAAGAGCGGAGACGAGAGATGTGTGATAGCTGTCAGTCTATTGCTATTTATGAAACACCGCACCGCTCCACTCTTCTTCGTCACGACCGCGCCACCGCCGTTGTCAAATTCTATAAAAAACAAGTGCGCCCGACACTTCTCCGCTCGATCCATTTCCTACGAAGCGGATCAGAGATGTGCAAATAATGGAATCTGATGGGTTATTCAAAAAACTTCTCTGCTCCGCTCCGCAACGCTCCGCCTTGGTGGAAACGGGGCTTTAGGCACTAAAGCGAAATTATATTATTCTAAGCTGAGCTAAGCGCTAAGATGAATAAATTAAAGCGAACACACCTCGTTCCTCCTACCTCAAGATTTTATTTCATTACTGACATAGCATTTAGGATTTTCGACTTAAATCCTAGAGAAATGCAATGGATTTTTATAAAATTAACAAAATTAAATTTATACTTTCGTGACATTTATAATGTGGGCTTGAAACTTTCAAGGCAACAAAAAAGTTTTGAACTTTTTAGGTTATCTATCAACACCATTGATGAACATTGTTTTGAGGGTTACCCTGAATTCAAGAAAACATTGTTTGTACATACAGGATTATTTCTACGTCTCGTTCGTGTTCGTGTAGCCAGGATCTACTCCTTGTCACGTTTTTCTCAGGGTAAAGTTAAACTGTCTTTGGACCGGCAAAGAAATTAATAAAAATATTATAGATATCTTAAGAGGAGTTCGAAGTTATGAATGGAAAGTCCATCATTTATGTGATATTTCTGTCTTTTTTTCGTATACGTTCTCTGTCCTTAACTGTTCATCGTAATAAATGTTTATTTCTTTCTTTCTTTAATTTAACCTTCCCGCAGACCACAGACTTTTTGCCGGGCGATAGTCTAATCGGACTGTCGACCGCGTCCAAAATCGAGAACCTCATACATTACTAGAATTCCTTCTCATAGTTTTAATTCTTTATCTCAAGCCATCCGTATTAACAAAGCAAACAATCCTGGAAACAATCTAGCGGCATATCTGGACTGCACGTGGAAATTATATCCAAAGCGTATTATAGGTAAGCTCAACCTGCTCTACACCTAGCCTGCACTATCGCTAACGTAAATAAATTATACCGGCGTGAACACGCCGTAAATATGCCGCTAGTGATGGGATACTGCATTAGAGTATCGATAAATCTGTGCTAAAATAATTACAGATAACAGATAAGAAGTAAGTAAGTTTGATGAATACCAGCCGTTGACTGGTGTCAGCTTGTATGAAAATGTTTTTATCTCTTGTGGATAATTTTAGTCGATAATTATTAACTAATCTGGCATTCTGGCAGTTGCTAAAATGTTTTTTTTATTAATTTAAAACAACTTGCTGCTTATTTATTACTAAATGTGTTCTGTGTTTTTCTTATAAGTGAATATTATTTTCTTTTAGAAAAATAAATATCTAAAACCATAAAACGGAACGTTTTTGACGAGCAAAATAATTTTTATTTAGCAATACTAGTATTCAACTCATAATTTACAGTGTAATATTTTACATCGATATTTACATGATCGATATCGAAACCATCGACAATCCAGCGTCACTAGCCGGCGTTGCATCGCGAGCGGGTAATTTACCCAAACATACGTCTTATACGACTCGAATGTGTTTCGTCTGCTAATGTTTGCCTTTGAATTGATGGGATTTGGAAAGTACTTGCAACGATCCTGGTTGAGACACAGTTTTCGTGTACCTAAGCCTTACAGCTCATTTAGATTTGAGATTCCCTCTTTATGTAACAAAAGTTTCAAAAACTTTTCAGCCCATAATGTTGTCCCGAAGTGGTGGTAGGGCAAGCTATATTTGGGACGTGTATATGTGCCCTAAAATGGGCATTCATGCTAGGAAAGAATTTGAATTTGAGAAGCTTAAATATTTAATGATCATGGACACAAACCAATCTTGATAAGGTTTGTTTAGACCCTAGAAAAGAAAAGCGCTTTTAAAGGAGTAGTACGAAATATATATTTTAAAAAAATGCGTCATAACCCTTCAAGTACCCGCGAATAGGGACACTTTAGAAAATTTGTTACCGCAGCCTCATGCGACCGCTTCGGGGATTGGATAGAACTAAAATAAATGAAGGAAAGTCATGAATTTTCCGGGAAAAACCTAATTTGTGTTATTTACAACTTGTATTCAACACAGGCGACGTCAGATTGGTTCGCTAGTACTTAACATAATAATATCTTTAAACACAAACTCTGGATACTATATTTTTGTTGGCAGCAACTCCAAGCCTCTAAAACCTGTTTTGGAAGATTACTCCAAACATCTCATCCTAAAATACTCTAAGCACAATGATTAGGGATTGCGTAGCTTCNAAATCTGCTTCATTTTACAGCTGCCAAAAAAATTATCCATTAAAAAATACTTACCAATATCATTTCGACGCTTGCTAAGGTCTGGCCGCGGAAGATTTTTGCTCTCACTGGCTAAACGAATGCACTCTTTGATGGTTTGCGAGGCGACAAGTGGTACGGGGAGGTCCCTTTCTATTATACGTTAGTACGTATAAGCCTAAAGTTATAGTTAACTTTAGGCTAAGTTGCTTGTAACATAGTGTACTTAAAATCGCGGCACCTATCCCACTGGGGCATGTATCCTGGAATTACCCTACGCTGCGTTTCATTCAGGAGGCAGGTTTATTTCAGGATCAATTTCTGAATCGTAATAGTACAACTCGATGGCTCATCATCACCAAAAAATTTTCGAAGTACGTGCAAGTAGGTAACTGTGGGTAAAAAGCCTCGTATATTTTCATCGTAGCGCATCTATGAATAAATAAGAATGGAAGACTGAATAAAAATAAACTTGCTAAAATAATTTTCCACAGTAGCTTTTGACGCTTTTAGTAATATAAATGTACACAACGTTTAGTGGTAAGAGTAATCGCCTGGCAAACAAATGGTAGTTCAAGTTTCACCTGAACAATGTATTTTAATAATTTAAATTTAATTAGCAAATAATTTTAAAACACTAGAGCCAGTTTTGTTTGTTTTAATTAATTTTAAGTTAAAATGTCTAATTATTTTCGTCCATTATTTCTAGCATAATGGTATTTTCTTGTACATTTCTTAACTAAGTTTAAGTTAATTTGCTAACTATGCTCTCAGACGAAGTACATTCAACTTTACATTGGTGATTTAGGGTTTTAAAGTTCTAAATGAATGGACTCCTTTGGATGCTATGTTTTTAATTCAAAATAATAATAAAATTAGGTATAGCAAAATGTTGTGTGCTAGATAGAAAAAAAAAACATTATCTCGGGTCCTATTTGGAAAAACTAGAGTTTTGAGTTTGAATAGAAGACAGAAGTATAATGTAGTCTGCAGTGAACTCCAGTTTTAATTCTTTCCAAAATGGAAAAACTCTATGGAAGAAGTCTTTTGAATTTGAAATTAATAAAGCAACCACTCGGGGTAATTTAATTATCAAATAATATGACATTCACACCTTTAGACTCCGTGTAATTTGTTCGTGAATGTGGAGTCGCATTCAAATGTGGGAATAATTAGTTTTTTTGCAGTCGCGAACTGAAGTAAAGACGGGCTTGACTTTACACTATCCTACTATACTAATTCTATTTTAGTTTCAAAAACCCTTTAATACACTGAGAGTCCTTTTTCGTTAAAGTAGCATGTGAATAAATTAATTTCTAGGATGGTATTGATTTTCTACTTTTTACCCAGACTGATATTATGACCTGATTGGTTTAGACAAAAAGTATAATTTTAAGTAGGGCTTATGACATCGGTGATATTTGTCAATAGTTTTTATCGTTAGGTTATTGGGCGTTAGGTAACTGTAATAATTAATCTTTAATTAAACCTTAGAACCTCAGAATTCCTGCCATTTCCTTCCTATATTTGTGGCGCAACTTTTTTTCGTTCAAGTAAACTTTGCTAATAAATCCATCACGTCTTAATTTTATTAAAAGTTATATAAATAACATTCTTCTATGTTTCTTTATAGATAGAGTCCGTTAAATGTAAACGCCACTAACGTTCGTAATGGCAGTCGCATAATTAGATACTTTGCTTTTAATTAAATAACGAAGCCAATGTAGTCTGGCCTACGAGTTTTAAATATTTAAAGGACGGCGCCACTCGAAATAGAAATAGTTTCGTGAAAATAAACAAAGACTTTTGTTTTTTGTTCACCTGTTAAATTATAACTAAGTAGTGGTAGGTAGCTGTGGTAATAATAGAAACTCAGGTTTACAAATTAATGGATTTTGCTTTATAAATACATAACAATTACTTGACATTGCTTTTAAAAGCTAAGAAGTAGAAACTCTACAGACTGAGTTGCACCGCCTTTTTTAGCCGTGACTAACCATAACTGGTGTTTTTTTTTGTATGGAGTTTGACAGACTTTTGATGTTTGTTAAGGTTAAAGTAAAATGGTGCAACCCAGACTTATTTCCATATGAGTCTTCACAGAAGCTCGTGCAGACGAGATACTTTAGTTCGGAGAAATTAGTCAAACAGGAGAACTAAACTTAACGTGGATTCTACAGTTTATGCCATTAATTAGTTGGACTTTCAAGATAGCAACTCTTAATTAGGTATGTTTCGTGACAAAAATATAATTATGTGCGTTTTGAAGTGGAAACATGATTGACTACCTATTTAATTTAGTTTTGTTTTTATTTAAATAATGTATTGATGTATTGGTAGTAAACTATGTGTTCGTTCGTTCGTTCGTTTCAGCCGAAAGACGTCCACTGCTGGACAAAGGCCTCCCCCAAGGATTTCCACAAAGACCGGTCCTGCGCCGCTCGCATCCAAGCACCTCCCGCGATCTCACCAGATCGTCGGCCCACCTAGTGGGAGGCCTGCCCACGCTACGTCTTCCGGCTCGTGGTCGCCACTCAAACTAAGTATGTCTACCTAGTATTATTAATTAGCTTACTATTCTGTCTTTCTGCAGTGCCAAATAAAATTAAGTACCTGTAACAGAAGAAAAATAAAGAACATTAATTAGTTGTCAAAAAATCCAAAAAGTTCGACGGAAAAACATTAACAATGGATTAACAAGCTAAAAACTAGAAAGGCATGTTACTAAGAACTAACGCAGTGGTCGATTTGCACTGAAAGGCGAATCTGCCCGATGGACGGCCGACCTAATTAATCCGGGAATCAAAGGACGCACGCTGCCATTGTCAGTCCGGCCAATGTCATATTATGCCGTATTGCATAGTGGACACTGGACATCGATGTGTTAACTGGAGGAGAATGCCGGATGGCATTAAGTTCGCCTTATGTAGTGAAGTGACTTTGTGCATATAAGTTTAGAATAAATAAATGTGTTCAGATAATAATGACAATTTTGACAATGAATCAATATTGAGATAAATCGAGAGGAGTTAAGAAATTATCTCCTACGAATCCCAAACAATGCAAAAAAATATACTTTTAACTTTTTCTGTGTCTTTGTAAATCAAACACAAACTATACTCGTAGGTTATATACGAGATACAAGATTTTACTTAGTTTGGAACTAAATGGCTAAATGACTATAGAATGTAAATAAAATCAACGAAAACATATGGATTTGTCTATCTTTTTTATGTTGTGTACAATACTTATATTTTACTAGGTAAATAATATAAATTGATAAGAGCATTTTCCAGAATTGCATCTAGTTAATTAGGGGAGATATGCTAAGAGCTCTTTGACTCGAGAACTAAGTTATTTCCGAGATGAAAGGATCGGCGGAAGAGGTACTGAAATGCTAAAACAATTTCATGTGTTTAAGTAATTTGATGGAGCAAATATTAGGTAACATGCAAGTTGATAAGACGAAGCAAAGCCCGATCTCAATGTTTTTGCACAGCACAAAAATATTTTTTTAAATCTAAGCAGTAGTTCCTGAGAATGAGTTTAGAGCGTTTAAACAAATAAACAAGATCTTCATCTTTATAATAATTAACATACTTAGGTTTTTTATGCATAAAAAGGCAGGCATTTGATCCGCACCAAGGTTTGTCAAGAAGTTGCTCTGGCTTTGAGCCTGTTTTAGAATATTAAGTATATTTATCTCATCGTCTCACCTATTTTCTGTTTGCGCAAATATGAAATTCTTGAAAAACACACCGCCATCTTGAAATCGAAGTCTATTACCAGCTGTCTGTATCTCGGTCGAAATTAAATAGCTTTTACTGTCAATTCCGTCCGTTTACGTCTCATTTAACGTCCGGCGTAAAACGGGCTGTAAAGTGTTACTGTCAAATTACTGTGCGGATTTGATGGAGTTATTTATTGTTTTCAGCTCGATGCTGTAAAGTTTTATAATTGCATAACGACGTTTTGGTGTAATTTCTCAAGATTGATTGAATTGTGTGAGTATAATAAATATTTTAAAGAAAAAAAAGTAGAAGATACTTTCTAAGTAGATAATTAATGAAGACACTGAGATGTTAACAAAGAGCCTTAAAAATAATTCGACTGTTTTTAGAGACATTTTATTAACCGACTATAATTAAAATTAACAATCAATTAATAAAAAGGTTTAGAGGTGGTCCGGGCGGAGGCACCTTGTATGGAGTTTAAATGAGTGATGAAGATGAAGATCAATGGAGAAGAACCTACAAAGGTACCACCAAAATAAATGTTTTTAAATAAGACAAGCTCAAACTTATAACCACCTGATTCAAACGAAACGCATACTTTTGTTAGCACAGCCATGTTCTCCAAATGGACCAAATACCTCCCATAGCTTAGGTACGTCATACTCCTCAAGACCTAAGTTTATCACCCGGGGCGTTTGTCCGAACGAGACCGTCTTAGGCCCGGATTCCACGAAAGCGGAGCGGAGAAGAGCGGAGACGAGAGGAGATGTTTGATAGCTGTCAGCTGTCAGTCTATTGCTATTTATGAAACACCACACCGCTCCTAGTTGCCAGGTCCAAAATCAAAAAAGCCGGACTCTGTGCTTCATTTGGCCGGACATTTTACCCTAAAAGCCGGACATGTGACGGGGGGGGGGGGTGCAATATTAGTGTCATAGCTCACGAGTGAGTACTGTCATCGTATCATCGGTTGCCCAACATAACATCCTGATGCGTGCGCTTCATATTATTCTGTGGTCAACTTTCGCCTGGCGCAGCAGGCCATAAAAGCCGGACAGGCCAGACAAGACAATATTTGGCCGGACAAGACCGTAAAAAGCCAAACATGTCCGGCTAAAGCCGGACGCCTGGCAACCCGCGCCACCACCGCTGTCAAATTCTATAGAAAACAAGTGCACCCGACACTTCTCCGCTCGATCCATTCCACACGGCGCAGAGATGTGCAAATAATGGAATCTGATTGGTTATTCAAAAAACTTCTCTGCTCCGCTCCGCAACGCTCCGCCTTGGTGGAAACGGGGCTTTAGGCACTAAAGCGAAATTATATTATTCTAAGCTGAGCTAAGCGCTAAGATGAATAAATTAAAGCGAACACCTCGTTCCTCCTACCTCAAGATTTTATTTCATTACTGACATAGCATTTAGGATTTTCGACTTAAATCCTAGAGAAATGCAATGGATTTTTATAAAATTAACAAAATTAAATTTATAATTTCGTGATATTATATTGATAATGTGGGCTTGAAATTTTCAAGGCAACAAAAAAGTTTTGAACTTTTTAGGTTATCTATCAACACCATTGATGAACATTGTTTTGAGGGTTACCCTGAATTCAAGAAAACATTGTTTGTACATACAGGATTATTTCTACGTCTCGTTCGTGTTCGTGTAGCCAGGATCTACTCCTTGTCACGTTTTTCCCAGGGTAAAGTTAAACTGTCTTTGGACCCGCAACGAAATTAATAAAAATATTATAGATATCTTAAGAGGAGTTCGAAGTTATGAATGGAAAGTCCATCATTTATGTGATATTTCTGTCTTTTTTTCGTATACGTTCTCTGTCCTTAACTAAGTGATGTTCATCGTAATAAATGTTTCATTCTTTCATTTAGCCTCCCCGCAGACCACAGACTTTTTGCCGGGCGATAGTTTAATCGGACTGACGACCACGTCAGATATACGAGAATTTCATGCATTACAATAATTAATTCTCTTAGTTTTAATTCTTTATCTCAAGCCATCCGTATTAACAAAGCAAACAATCCTGGAAACAATCTAGCGACATCTGGACTGCACGTGGAAATTATATCCAAAGCGCTAGGTAAGCTCAACTTGCTCTACACCTAGCCTGCACTATCGCTAACGTAAATAAATTATACCGGCGTGAACACGCCGTAAATATGCCGCTAGTGATGGGATACTGCATTAAATGATCGATAAATACATATTTATCGATACTCTAATGCAGTAGTATCCCTTCACTCCTCACAAGCATAGGCTTGCCTCTGAAAATATTTTAACAATGAAGGATTAAAGACGATGGGAAGGACGTTGAGTTTGGACCTTTAAAACTGGAGAAAATTTTTGATTATTGATGGACATAAAAAAAGAGGTTCTTATTTGATGTGGATCATTTTGAAACTAAGTATATATTGCACATCATACAAAAACTGAGAATTAGTGGACTGCTGTAGTCAGTTAGTTGGTTATTGGATAAAATAGCACCAGCAGTTAATGGCGTAGTTGCTAAAAAATGATTTCATTCTCTAAAACGCCATTGAATTGTTGTTAACAAACATGTACTTACTTATATTTTATTTATTTTAAATATACTTAGGTTTCGGTAATATTTTACATCGATATTTACATTCTAATCATCGATATCGAAACCATCGACAATCCAGCGTCACTAGCCGGCGTTGCATCGCGAGCGGGTAATTTACCCAAACATACGTCTTATACGACTCGAATGTGTTTCGTCTGCTAATGTTTGCCTTTGAATTGATGGGATTTGGGATGTACTTGCAACGATCCTGGTTGAGACACAGTTTTCGTGTAAGCCTTACAACTCATTTAGATTTGGAATTCCCTCTTTATGTAACAAAAGTTTCAAAAAGTTTCAAAAACTTTCCAGCCCATAATGTTGTCCCGAAGTGGTGGTAGGGCAAGCTATATTTGGGACGTGTATGTGTGCTTTAAAAAGGTTATAGGTACGTAGGTAAGGCTACATGCTAGGAAAGAATTTGAATTTGATAAACTTAAATATTTAATGATCATGGATAAAACCAACCTACAGTCTTGGTAAGGGTTGTCTAGACTCTACTAAGGAAAGCGCTTATAGAAGCTAGTACGAAAGATACTTTTAAAAAATGCGTATTATTTAACCCTTCAAGTACCTACCCGAGAATCCATTGTTACCGCAGTGTCATGCGACCGCTTAGGGGATGGGATAGATCTAAAATAAATGAAGGAAAGTCATGAATTTTCCGGGAAAAACCTAATTTGTGTTATTTACAACTTGTATTCAACACAGGCGACGTCAGATTGGATCGCTAGTACTTAACATAATAATATCTTTAAACACAAACTCTGGATACTATATTTTTGTTGGCAGCAACTCCAAGCCTCTAAAACCTGTTTTGGAAGATTACTCCAAACATCTCATCCTAAAATACTCTGAGCACAATGATTAGGGATTTCGTAGCCCNCGTAGCTTGGAATAATAATTACATTATATCCAAACTCCATTATTTCCACGATAAACATAGTTATGTAGGTTAATAACAAAACAGAGGGAATTTATTTACTCCTCGGTAATCTTCTTATAAACCTAGAGAGCAATATTTTACCGTTATTATGTTATTATAATCAAGGCACTTAGTAGTATCTTGCAATTCAATTTCAATGTTCATAATTTTGCTGTTAAAATGTATTTTGTTTATAAAATGAGTTATGAAAATTGGTCAAATATCTCATAAAATATTCAGTGATATTTTGTAAGTTTTCGTCAGTTTGGTGCATTTCCCGCCATCTTGGAAAAATGGCGATAACGACGCACTTTCTTCGGCATTGTTTTTTTTATTTCAATACACTTAAAACCTAATCAAATATTTTTCGAAAACAGACAAAAATTGTAGTTTTACAAAAATTTGTGACAAAATTAAGAAACTAAACTAATTTTTATGCGAAGGGAAACAGTCAAAATGAGGCTCTGTGAATCTTAAAGGGAAAAAATCTATTTATTTACTTGTAGTTTAGATTATTTGCATAAACATGACGAAAACGGAAGCTTTATAGGTTATACTAACTTAAATTGGACTACAACAGAACTGTATCCAAAACCGGAAAATGCAGCGTGGGACTTTCACCCACAAGGTAGACCGACGACCTAATAAAGGTAGCAGGAAGGCGCAGGATGCAGGCCGCTACCAACCGTGCGATGTGGAAGTCATTGGGGGTGGCCTATGTTCAGCAGTGGACGTCCTGTGGCTGAAATGATGATAATGAGAAGAATTATGGTTCAAGTTATGTACCTACTTCAGAAAATTATTCCTTACAATTTATGCCCTGAAGTAGGTAGGTACACATAGTTATTGATAAATGTTCTGAATAACTGCTGGTTGTCTACTATTTTAATTCAAATGACTCTATTCACGTAAACGTTTTAATAACAGTTGATAGCCGGAAAATTGTACTTAACCGATGCTTTCGATTAAAATGTTAATGGCTGACCCGGAGCGGATCGATTTACTATTAATGAGATTAATAAACATGCCCCAGGTATTTATTAATAACGACCGTTTAACCTGGAATTTACGTAAGTGTTGTGTTTAGAATCAGCGAGGCATTCTGGAGTAATTTGATTTAATTGCGCTTGCAAAAACTTGATCTTTGATGTATTTATGCTAAAAATGTTGTGTATGTCTGTCAAAGTGTGTCTGATGTTTATACATAAAATAAAAATACTTTGTATGTAAAAAGCTCAAACTAAATTATAAAATGCGACTCTTAACGCTAAAATTAAAATTATAATAACTATGTAAAAACCTTTTACGTAATGCCCATAACGCTTCGTGGAAAATTTAGTAACTTTATAGGTACATTAGCTTCTGCCCAATAATATTTTCTTCAAATCTAAATACAAGAATTGGTATCACTAACCAAAAAAATTGAGATTTCCGTACACTTCAACGCTGTTTTCACATTTTTAGCTATTTCTGACAATAGGGTAGTTCCAGATAAAGGTTTCACGTTTCGAAATAACTGCAAATGCAACAGAGAAACTGATAAAAATTTAAGCAGTTACGTTCTTGACTATGCAATTGCTACTCCTAGAAGCCAAGTGAGGGTACCTAGATCATTTATTTACGCCTGCATACAATAAACGAGAAGCAGATGCTTTTAGCAGAACGTGAAGGAAATAGTCTTAAAATAAAAAAATAAAATCACAAAAATCAGTCATAAATTATTATGAATCTTTTATTCCCAATTGAAAACTAAATACGTTTTCAGTTGGTTGTAAAGCTACAATATCTGTATAGCCTTTTTATCGATGGATTGGTGATGTGAACCACTCAAATTGGCATCATGTCGGCGATTCGCATCGCGATCCGAATCACTCATGGTGCGAAAAATCTAAGAGTCCTGTTCACACCGTGGTCCGAAGCACTCGTGGTTCGAAACGACTTAAGATCCTGTTCACACCGCCATCCGAATCACTCGTGGTGCGAAACGGCTAAAGATCCTGTATGTTTTCCCATTCGACTGCAGGTCAAGTCGGGTGGAATGGTTGTAATATTTCAAACGGATGATCTTTATATTATTGTGTGCATGTTATTTGTTTGAGAACAATGAGGGATTTTTCGCTTGGAGCTAAGAGCATTGTGCATGAGACTTGCGTGTCAGGCGCTGTGGTTTGGCGCGTGGTCCAAGTTACATAATATATGGTGCATTTGAAGAATTACTTATCCAAAGTTTAGTAACTTTTTAAGATTTTTTCAAGCTATATAAGATTTTAAACTTTCGCGTTCCATTACAATTAAAATAGTATTAAATCTTCAAGCCCGCCCGAACGGACTACGCCGCGAACCGCCCGCGCCAGTCTGCTTGTGACCACGGCTGCAGCATCGCAGCCGAAACGTCAAGCCGTGAGTATATAATGTAACTCATTAATAAACGTCGCATTAAGGCCCGTGTCTTACTATTTTTTCAAGTTGTTTTAAAAATATTTACTTATCCAAGTCCACAAATACTACATGATGAATCACCTACAACTATCAATATTTTCTCATTCGAAATAATATTGCCATATTTATGAAAAATTTTACGGTTATCTCAGTAGGCAGGCGGATTCAGGTGTTTCTGGCATTTTTGTTTCCATTTATTTGTCAAATTATGAATCAAAAATTTTCATAAATCGCCTTTTTGGGGCATAATCATAATAATTATTTTGATAGTGGCCATCAATTAGCTAAGTAAGTACGAATCTGACAAAACTATGGTCAGAAGTATTCTACAAGCTGGAAATTTATCGCTTTCGCTTGTCCCTCGTACCACACAACAAGAGCAGAGCCGATAGCATCAGCATCGTTAGCTATCGCCCCCGATCTATTGGCTGATGGCACACGTGAGGACCGTGGGACATAGGCTTTCTAATCGTAAAGGTTTATTGCCCAGATGATATTTGTATTTGTTTAAAAGCCTAGTTTTGTCAGGCATAACTTTGTAGAGCACTACCTCACTACAGGACGTGTGACTACATACAAATCCCACTATTCGATGCGATCACTAACGAATTCAAAAGATAGCTATAGCAGTAAGTACTTGGATGAAAATGCTGCAGATAGTGCTTTATCTTTTCTGCATTTCTATTTTTTCTTTTTTCTGTAAGAGATGAATTCCTTGCCATAAGAAAGAAAGGCTTTAATAAAGCCTTTTTATACTTTGTATTTCTTTTTAACATCTATCTATCATCCTTCTAGTTAATAAGACTAAGTTCTTAATATAAAATCCTTAGCTACCTTAATAAATTCTCATCTAAATTTCAGCTAATTCCAGGTATTAGGCGTAACGTCTAATCTTTCATCAAGATAGCGTTAATCCAGTTAACTTAATTAGTTATCTAATTTAGGTCACAGTTAAAGGCTTAATAACTTAGCCTGACGTTTCGGCTCGACAAAGATTAAGCCACGTCTAAGTTTCATTATCTTCATTGCATTTGTAAATGGTAGGATTAGTCTTAAGACTTGGTTTAGGAAAATTTTCTCTCTTAGTCAGTGCCTAGATGAAAAAAGTTCTTTTTTTGTTCTATCCTCGAAATTTCTGGGTTCTCCCGTTTCAGAAATTTAAAGCTTGAATATCTGGTACATCTTAATGAAACCTTAATTTTTTTTATGTGACAGGAGGCAAGCGAGCAGACTGATCACCTGATGGTAAGTAATTACCGTCGCCCACCGGATGATAAGTGAAGTGCCAGTGATGGTTTCATTCTGAACACACCTCAGATCATAGAAAGAGAATAGATATGAAGTCGCGCGACTCGCGCGTAACTACAACGAGAACCAGTGTCCCCACATTTCCCCCACCACAGCTCCCACACACACATTCAACTGTGTAAAAACAAAGCGACTGAGAGTCTACGACAACATGTGCAACCGGCTTAAAAGTGCTGTGATTGGCCAGAAGGCGTGCCTTATGGCCAATCAATGGCCGCGTGACGTGACGCACACTTAGAAAACTAGTGAGAGAACAAAGACAAAATGGAGTCGACAAGATATTGGAGTCGACAATTGAAGATCGAACTATCTTGGTGTTGAGGGTATACCGAAATTTTAAGCCCAACATTATAGCAGTGGACTCTCAAGTACGAATAGTGTCTGAGTAGCTAGCTAGTTACTCGGTATTTCGTCAGTGACGTCAGCGCATTCGTAGCTCCGCGCGTTAAAGCGCTGGGAAGTGATTCGAGAATCGGAGTTCGAACCCTGTCAAAGATTATTTTTTTTGTTTTTTTTTTTGTNGCTAGAAGAAAAAAAAAAGTCATTGGAGAAGCAAGACGTATTTGTTTACGCTCCCAAGTTATCATTGAAAAACGGCTAAATTAGTGTTTGTGATTAAGTTGAACATATATCAAAACAATCTGTGAACTATGGACTATGTGCGTGTATAAACAAACTTGGAGTACACAATCAATTAAGTGTTATAATCTGCAAAAATGAACAATTGAAGATCGAACAATCTTGGTGTTGAGGGTATACCGAAATTTTAAGCCCAACATTATAGCAGTGGACTCTCAAGTACGAATAGTGTCTGAGTAGCTAGCTAGTTACTCGGTATTTCGTCAGTGACGTCAGCGCATTCGTAGCTCCGCGCGTTAAAGCGCTTGGAAGTGATTCGAGAATCGGAGTTCGAACCCTGTCAAAGATTATTTTTTTTGTTTTTTTTTTTGTGTCTATTTTTTCACTATGAATTGTGAGGCGTGTCGAAAGCGTATTACAAGCGATGAAGTGCTTCGATGCATACAATGTGTGACGCCCTACCATTACGTATGCCTGAACATGACACCCGATTATTACAAGAGTCACATAGGCGAGCTGAAAAGGTCCTGGATATGTCCACTGTGCATTAACATAACAAGGAGAAAGGGAAGCAATTGTAATACACCTGTACGGAAACAACTGACTGACATGGATGAATCTAACATGTCATGCGATGATATCTCGATAAGTGAGACTTTGGCTGAAGTAAGCCGACCTGTTATAAACAAAGCGGTAAATACACCAACATCATCTGGAAGCGCTACTACGCCTACTGCTGCCAGCATAACATTGGACCAGTTTTCCAGACTTTTGGATTCAAAGTTGGACACAAAACTAGAAAGCTTTCAGATATCTCTGAGCAAAACAATAAGAAAGGAAGTTAGTGACCAAATTGCCAAACTAAAGTCCGAGTTTACCGCCACGACGGACTTTCTCGCGGAGGAACAAAGAGATGTAAGGGCAGAGGTCAACACACTGTCTGATAAAATACGCAAGCTTGAAGACGAAAAGAAACAACTTCAATGTGAATTATCCCAAATGAATAAAACCCTTAAGGTTTTAGATAAATCGTCTAGAAACTGTAACCTTGAAATACAATCGGTACCTGAAAAACGTTCGGAAAATTTGCTGCACTCATTGAAGAAGTTATGCGAGGTTATAAAGAGCCCTATTGCTGATTCAGACATAAAATCTATACGCCGTGTTGCGAAATTAAATCCATCATCGGACCGCCCACGTAATATTATTGTCACGCTGCATTCAGAACTTCATCGCGACACTATCATCTCCGCAGTGCGCAGATACAACAAAGCAAATCGTTCGTCTCCGTTGAACTCATCTCACATGGGCATAACCGGCGATAAATGCAACATCTACGTAGCAGAGCACCTATCTGCTGAATGCAAGGAAGTACACGCCGCGGCAAGAAGATGGTCTAAAGTCAACAACTACAAGTTTGTATGGATAAAGTATGGCCGCGTCTATGTCCGTAAAGATGAAGAAGCCCCTGCCGTGTTAATTAGAGACATTAGTTCTTTATTAAAGCTTGCGCCTAAGAACTCTGCATAAAATGTGAATTAAACTCAATGCATTTATTTGGAAAACTATTAAGTTATCTTAAATATGTTCATATATTATCAGAATCTCAATAGAGCTAGAAGCAAAGTGGATATTGTGTATAGAAACTTTTTGAACTCAAATTACGATTTCATATGTCTAACTGAAACCAATTTTGATGCATCTGTGTACGATGGGGAACTGTTTGACGAGCAATACAATGTCTTCCGTAGAGATCGCGATACCACTTGTATCAACAAGTATGGCAAGTCCGGTGGAGGCGGCGTCTTATTAGCAATAAAAAAAGAATATTCTGCCGTCAGACAGAGCTCCTGGGAAAGCGATCTTGAGGATGTCTGGGTTAGTTTATTGCCACCTAACAAAGCGAATCAGATAATGAATGTATGCGTCTGCTATTTGCCTCCTTATTTAAATAAACAAGACCTCTCCGATTTCTATTTAAATCTTCAAAATATTGTCCTCACTGCTGGTGAACAGAACTCCTTTATGCTATTTGGCGATTTCAATGTGCCCAATATCTCATGGATTTTGTCAGGGGATGGTAGCACGATGGCTAGCTGCGATGAGATGGACTACAGGAGCGAACTGTTGCTAGATACCCTAGCTCTCTGTGATCTATCACAGTACAACCGCATTCCTAATAATAACAATAGAATACTCGACCTTGCTCTTAGTACCTCCGGAAAAATGACTGTAACCAATGAGAAGTCCTCATTAAAAGAAGATAAACATCATCCTTCCCTACTAATTAATTATCACACATCCCATAACTATAGATCTCTCAAGAGCAACGAGACAAAGCGCCTAAACTTCTATAAATGCCAATATGAAATTGTAAAAAATAGGATTGTCGATTTAGACTGGTCTGAATTGTTTTGTGGGGCGGACGTGGACGAGACGGTGACTAGATTTTACAATGTAATCTACGAAATTATAAATGAATCCACCCCGCTGATTAAGCATTTTTCAAATAAATACCCTAAATGGTTCAGTCCAGCACTGCGTCGCTGCCTGCGTGAAAAAAATAAATACCACGCGCGCTATAGAAAATACAATAATCCCCGAGACTATGATACATTCTCACTCCTCCGAGCTAGATACAAGAAACTGATGAACAGTTGCTATAAAAAATACACCAGATCTATCGAAAATGCTTTGACTAAAAATGTAAAACCATTTTGGAGCTACATAAAGAACAAAAAACGTAACGATTCTAGCATTCCCGAATCCATGACATTTGGCGAAAAAAAAGCCTCTTGCGGCGAGGAGATCTGTGAACTATTTTCGGATTATTTTGGGTCAGTATTCGAGGATAAAGGCGATGATACAGTGCTGGCCGATTGTCGTCCTCAAAGTAGTAACCTTCTCTCTAAAATCGTACTCACTGAGAACGAAATATTGGCAAAACTCAAGCGTCTTGACTATAACAAAGGTGCCGGTCCGGACGGCATTCCACCCGTGTTCTTACGAGTTTGTGCTGATGAACTGAGCTTCCCGCTTCAACTAATCTTTAATAAGTCACTTAGAAGTGGTGTGTTTCCTTCACGCTGGAAAATAGCTAACGTAGTCCCCATATTTAAGTCTGGTGATCGCGCTAACTGTGAAAATTATCGACCTATAAGCATTCTGTCCGCAATATCCAAATTATTTGAATCGGTGGTATTCGATCATCTCTACTTCCATTTGAAATCTACCATATCGACNGCCATGCCTCTTGGGAACTTAAAAATGCTCAAGTCACTGGAGCAAACATTGTTGAGAATCAAGAGAGGCTAATTGGTCTTCACAACATTTGTGTAGGATGCGGCCGCTCGATTTTAAGTCAGTTCTCGCACAATATTGAGAGAAACTCCTAAAAAATGAAGAAGGCCCAATAGTTGTCATTATATCACAGTGGTTTTTAGACTGTTATTGTTTCACTGTATGTGTTGTATCATCTTTGGATTTCTTTAATAGTCTATGATTGTGTTCATTGTCTATGGTACTAAAGAAAGACGGCCATGTTGTTTTAGCATCTTGTGGGAGCTTGTTAATAAACATGCAGTGTCAGTAATTCATTCAGTATTTTATTTATCTACTGCCTCTATCACATGGTGGCAGCGGTAAAAGTAATAAATGGAGAAAAAACATAAATCAGACATGAAGGAGGCAGAGCAGGGTGGAAGAGGCCACCAAGCCAAGGTGACGCCACCCGGAATTTTCAGTTTTGTGCCAGAAGAATGGCCGAAGTATAAAACCAGATTTATGAGGTACATGAGTTTAACAGGTCAAAACAACAACGCCGACGAAGAAAAGATAAATTGCCTCATTTATTGCATGGGAGAAAGGGCAGAAGACGTAATATTGCAGTTTGGGGAGGACGCCATGGCACATGGCCCATGTGCTACCTTAACCTATTGAAAAAATTTGATGATTTTTTCGCTCCCAAACGAAATGTAATCTATGAAAGATTCAAATTCAACGCCAGGGTGCAGCTACAAGGCGAAAGGGTTGACGAATTTGTCACTGAAATACACCGACTTGCCGAGAACTGTGAATACGGCGTTTTGAAGACTGATCTTATCAGAGATAGAATTGTCGTTGGTATTGCAGATAAAAGTCTAAGCGACAGGATGCTACTTAAACCAGATCTTACATTAGAAGAAGCCATACAAATGGGAAGACAATCTGAAATACAGCAGGAAGAAACTAAGAAAATGAGGGGTGAAGTGACAGAACTCATGAAAATTGAAAAAAGAAAAAATACAGGAAACTGCTGGTTTTGTGGGAAGGAGCGACATCCAAGAAAAAAATGTCCCGCGGAAAAAGCAACTTGCTACAATTGTAAACGTGTGGGACACTTTGCTAAATTGTGTCGGTCTAAAGCAGTTAAAATTATAAAAGAGGATTCAAACGAGTAGGAGGTGTGTATGATACAAGGTGGGAAGTATACGTTAATATATTTGAAGTATACGTTAATATATTATTAGTTTTAATTTAATTCAGACAAATTTGTGGATAAAATATTTTTTTTAATTGATACAGGAGCAGATATAAGTGCTATACCAGAAAATGTTGCAGTGAAGGCCAAACTACCGTTGGTGAAATCAGGTGATAGTGTAAAAGGGCCAGATGGGACTAAATTGAATGTACTGGGAACGGTGCAACTGAAATTACAATATAAGGACAGGATATATGAAGGTAAAGTCTATGTAATCAAAGATCTTAGTACAGCAATATTAGGCAGGCCATCAATTGATAGTATGAATATTCTAAAAGTTTGTGCTATCTCAAATTCAAGTCAGATCAGTGACACACATTCAAATATGAGTTTCACATAAAGTTAATTAATAATCCTAAGTCATATGTCCAGGCAATACCTCTTTTGCCCAAAGTTAAGGAAGAACTAGATAGATTGCAAAGATTAGGTATTATTAGTCCAATTGAGGAACCTACTGATTTTGTGTCACCAATTGTGGTAGTGCTTAAGAATGATAAAGTGAGAATTTGCGGTGACTATACACAAGTAAACAAAAATATTTTGAGGCCAGTTTGTCCAATTCCAATTTTTGGCAAAACTCAAGCGTCTTGACTATAACAAAGGTGCCGGTCCTGACGGCATTCCACCCGTGTTCTTACGAGTTTGTGCTGATGAACTGAGCTTCCCGCTTCAACTAATCTTTAATAAGTCACTTAGAAGTGGTGTGTTTCCTTCACGCTGGAAAATAGCTAACGTAGTCCCCATATTTAAATCTGGTGATCGCGCTAACTGTGAAAATTATCGACCTATAAGCATTCTGTCCGCAATATCCAAATTATTTGAATCGGTGGTATTCGATCATCTCTACTTCCATTTGAAATCTACCATATCGACAAAGCAGCACGGATTCATTAAAAAACGATCCACAGTCAGTAACCTCCTTAACTTTAAAACATACATATGTGATGCTTTTAACGATAGGGGTCAGGTAGATGCCATCTATACGGACTTTAAAAAGGCATTTGATAAAATAGATCACACTGTTTTATGTCATAAACTGGGGGCGCATGGGATACACGGTAGTTTATTGCGATGGCTGGAGTCTTACTTAAAAAACAGGAGTCAGTTAGTAACCGTCAAGGGTTATGCATCAAAGGCGATTCTAATAAGGTCAGGAGTCCCACAGGGTTCTCTTTTAGGCCCGTTACTTTTCATTACATTTATCAACGATCTCATTGAAAAAATTAAATCCCCTTGCCTGTTATACGCTGATGACCTTAAGATTTTCAATAGAATTAACCACGCGGACGACACGCGCGTCATACAGGAGGATTTACATTGCTTATCGGAGTGGTGCAATGACAACAATATGTTTCTTAACGTTAAAAAATGTTTCGTTATCACCTATACTCTAAAAAAGAAAAAGGTATCAAACGATTACATCTTAGAACAACAGAGTCTATTTTGAGTGTCGACTGTCAGGGATCTTGGCGTCATATTTGACGAAAAACTTAGTTTTCGTCAACATTACGATAAAATAGTAAAAAAATCAAACCAGATACCTACTAGGTTTCGTTACCAGACAAAGCAAAAACTTCAAGAATACCAAAAGTCTAATTCTACTGTATAATAGCTTGGTTCGTAGCAACTTGGAATATGGTTCAATAATATGGAATCCTCACTATGCTGTGCATTCTGAACGCATCGAATCCATCCAGTCTAAGTTTTTACGTTTACTGAGTTTCCGCACTGGCAATAACAGGAGGCTTCGATCTTATGAACAGAGACTTAATGAGTTTAACATAACTCCACTTCACCTCCGACGCGCCGAGATGGACCTAGTGAATCTGCACAAAATAGTGCACTCGGAACTTGACAGCCCTGAGATCTTAGAACTGCTACAATTTACCATTAAACACAATCCCCGTAGACCAATGACAAAAATATTTGACATACCCCTTTTTCACAACAATATATCACACAACCAGCCTCTGGCTAGATTATGTCGACTCTACGAGGATTACAGTCCTCGCTTCTCTGACCTTGACATCTTCAACTCTAACCCGCGTCGTTTCAGAATGGCTTTAAAAGACATCCTCAAGAATATCCCTAGACCCTAATTTTATTATTTTTACCCTAATTTAATTATTAATATCAATAGTATAAGTAATTTTTACTAACCCTATAAGTCTGCTTCTCATTACTAGCATGCCGTGGAAACACGTTATAGGATTACTATCTTGCTTAACACCATTGTAAATTAAGTATTAATCTAACCAAATGATGTAATCTGTTGTGTTTTCCAATAAAATAAAATAAAAAATAAAATTTATTCCAGAGCTTCTACATGGCCCTTCTCTACAAAAACCTAGTCGGCGAGCGGGTTCTCTCAGTTGAACTGGAGTCATCCCAGGCGCTTCTATTCGCGCACTGCACTGCTTTGCGAAGGCAGCCGGTGCCGGGGGCTGTTACCCTGTATGGAGTGAACATGGATGAGGAACCAGCCAGGCTGTCGTTGAAGCTATCGCAACGGGAGGACGGCGGGGATATCCTGCAGTTTATACTGAGCCAGGATGAGGACGGGTGAGTTATTTTTTAAAGTCTTGAACTGGAGTCATCCCAGGCGCTTCTATTCGCGCATTGCACTGCTCTGCGAAGGCAGCCGGTGCCGGGGGCTGTTACCTTGTATGGAGTGAACATGGATGAGGAACCAGCCAGGCTGTCGTTGAAGCTATCGCAACGGGAGGACGGCGGGGATATCCTGCAGTTTATATTGAGCCAGGATGAGGACGGGTGAGTTATTTTTTAAAGTCTTGAGCTGGAGTCACCCCAGGCGCTTCTATTCGCGCACTGCACTGCTTTGCGAAGGCAGCCGGTGCCAGGAGCTGTGACCCTGTATGGAGGGAACATGGATGAGGAACCAGCCAGGCTGTCGTTGAAGCTATCTCAACGGGAGGACGGCGGGGACATCCTGCAGTTTATACTGAGCCAGGATGAGGACGGGTGAGTTATTTTTTAAAGTCTTGAGCTGGAGTCATCCCAGGCGCTTCTATTCGCGCACTGCACTTCTCTGCGAAGGCAGCCGGTGCCGGGGGCTGTTACCTTGTATGGAGTGAACATGGATGAAGAACCGGCCAGGCTGTCACTGAAGCTATCGCAACGGGAGGACGGCGGGGACATCCTGCAATTTATATTGAGCCAGGATGAGGATAGGTGAGTTGAGATTTGTGAAATGGAACGAGCTATGCTCGCACACCGCCTCTGTGGTCTAGTGGTAAGACCACCTGCTTCAGACGCAGAGGTCCCGGGTTCGATTCCCAGTGGGTGCAGATTTTTCTGTTCGGTTTGGTTGGTGGTAGGGCTTGTTCTAAGCCCGCCTGGCTAAATATCACCATCTTACCTAAGTCTGTCGCCATAACAACAATGTTAAAAGCATTGTTGTGTTCCGGCAGTTAGACGTAAGATAGCCAGTTCCTCCGTGGTTGAGGATTCCGGGTGAAGCTCGCTTCCACCTTCGGCCTGATCATCACTTACCATCAGGTGAGATACAGGCCAAGAGCTTCCTCGTTGTGGATAAAAAAAAAAAACTACACTGCTCTGCGCCGACGGCATATGCCTGGAGCTATTACTCTGTCTGTATGGAATGAACATGACTTTCACTGAAGCTGTCTTACCGGGACTACGGCGGGGACATCCTGCAGTATATTATATTGAGCCAGTTATTAAGATTTTTGTTGAAGTCTTAAGCTGGAGTTCCAGGCACTTCTATTTGCGGAATATACGGCGTTGCACCGATGGCCGGGGCTGGCATTTGGGACTGGGTTGTTGGAATATAAATGAGGCAGAATGAATGGGTGAGGGTGGAAATATGCTGCTGTATATTTCCAGCCTATTTGAGGTTTTTTAAAGTTAGTTTACTGGATTAATTTTAATAAAAATTTTGAAGAAGGATTATCAAATGCCATGTTATGAGGGTTGAGGCTATCAATACAAGCAAAAACCAGCTGTGAGGTAGCTAGTAGAGGTGGGCGCCGATATAAAATTGGCCGGCGGCGGCGCNAAATAAAGAATGTTTGACTTCGACTTTAATAATTATGCTCTTACATAATTATAAATAAACTAGCTTTCCGCCCGCGCCGCTTCGTCCGCGTGGAATTTTTTGGTTTTTATATAACCTATTACACTCAGATATAATGTGGCTTTCTATTGGTGAAAGATTTTTTAAAATCAGTTCAGTAGATCCCGAGATTACCCCTTACAATTTAACAAATATACAAACACACAAACTTTACCTCTTTATAATATTAGATTATAGATAGGTAATTTGAAACCCTATTTTGTTTTATTCTTTTTTTTATTTTACTGTAAGTAAATGCTAAATAGTAAATATTAGTTTGGATTGTAAAATATCCTACTAATATTATAAAGGCGAAAGTTTGGATGTCTGGATGTCATGANGTGTACCTAATGGGATAACTGTTTAAAAACACGATTAGATAAATTTTGCTCTATGGATAAAAATCTTAAAGTTACCTCTGATTTTTTAGCATTATACGACCGTGGTTTATAATAATCTATATATATGAAAGAAAGTCGTGTTAGTTACTCCACTTATAACTCAAGAACGGCTGAACCGATTTAGCTGAAAATTGTCAGGGAGGTAGTTTAGAGCCAGGAGAAGGACATAGGATACTTTTTATCCCGTTCGACAGCATTCCCGTGTGACTTGACATGAAACGTCAGTCACTATAAAACGTGGTATAACAAAAAAGAATCAGACTTGGAATAACAAAACGTAAATGACAGCTATGTAATGCCATTAAGGCGGAACAAAGTTCGCCGGGTCAGCTAGTAAATTCTATAAAATCACAATGATATCAGTATTTACCTCTTTGATTTACTGACTTGTTTAGATTTACAAAAATTAAATATTTGTTATTAACTTTTAGATAATAATTTGAATGGCGCTTACGATGTTTAGTTACGAGCTCTTTGATGGACTCAGATATTATAGATAACGTTTAAAAAATGGCTCGCTCGTTTTCATACATTTCATTCTATTTATTTAACCTATCCATATTTATGTGCGGAAACGTCACAAAATCAGAATAAATTTTAATTTTTCCATCCCGCATCATAAAACTAAAAAATCAAAAGTAAAATTTAAATAGTAAATATTTTTCATAAACAAGCTTTTGATGCTGTAAAAAGAACAAAATAAAACATAAATTCTTTCAAACCCATCAACTTNATTTTATTATTTTTACCCTAATTTAATTATTAATATCAATAGTATAAGTAATTTTTACTAACCCTATAAGTCTGCTTCTCATTACTAGCATGCCGTGGAGACACGTTATAGGATTACTATCTTGCTTAACACCATTGTAAATTAAGTATTAATCTAACCAAATGATGTAATCTGTTGTGTTTTCCAATAAAATAAAATAAAATAAAAATAGAAGCTTGGTGATTCTAGCACCCGTAGGAAAATAAAAAAAAAGTTTACCAATAATACTGCGGTAGGTGTAGTTTTCGATTTCGTTGTAAAAAGATAATACCACCGATCAAAGGCCGAGCTGCATATTCATAAAATGTAAGAAAATTTTATTTTCATGTTTATTTAACCTTTAAGATTTTTATATTTTATAAGTATTCAAACAATTAGATAATAGCGTTAAAAACATTTAAAAATCGTATGAGAACGTTCTCGACTTCTCCGCGGACGAAGTCGCGGGCAAAAGCTATTTGTAAAATAATTAGACTAAATTATTAAAAGTGCCTACCCAAAGTCATTATTCCACGCGGACGAAGTCGCGGGCACAGCTAGTTAAATAATAAACACTTAAAATGAACTCATAAATTGCATTCTTGTTAAAATTATTCTTGGAAAACATTGGTTTTAGGCTTTACTTGCTATAATATTAACAAGACATGAGTGCCAATGACTGTGGCTGTACTAAATGTATGGAAGCTGGAAACATTGAATTTTCGAATGAATCCAGTTTATTTTGTAACCTATTATTGGTACTGTTAGATAGAGCTCGTGAAGCACTTTCAGGATCAGTAACCAGTTTTTAAATATCTTGTATACTTTTTAATATTATGTGGTTTTACTAAATGTATGGAAGCTGGAAACATTGAATTTTCGGATAGATCCAGTTTATTCTGTAACCTATTATTGGTACCGTTTGAAAGAGCTTTTGAAGCACTTTCAGAATCAGTAATCAGTTTTTCGATATCTTGTATAGTTTAGAAATAATCGAGTGAGATCACTTAACGTTTCCACCCTGTATACAAATGAACGTATAAAATGAGTTTATTTTTAAAAGTATAGGTACAGGGTGGAAACGATAGGTGATTTCACTTGATTTTTAATTATACAAGATATCGAGAAACTGTTTAATGTTCCTGTAAGTGCTTCATGAGCTCTTCAAAACAATAACAATAATTAGGTCAAAGAATAAACTGGATCTATGCGAAAATTCAATGTTTCCGAATTTCATACTAAATGTATGCCGCCAGCCATACCTACCATATTAGAAGTGTTAATTTTTTAAATTTAAATTTTTAATTGAGTAATATATAATAATCAAACAACAAACTCGTAAATTGCATTCTTATTTAAATAATTTACGGAAAACATGATTTTAGGTTTAACTTGCTATAATATCATCAAGAGATACTAATTAATAATTACTAAATAAACAGATAAAGGGGACGGCATTAAGGCACTCAGAATTCTCAGAAACCATTGATTTCGTGTTTGTTTATAACTGTATTAAATGTATGAAAGCTGGAAATATAGGTTTTTTGAATAGATTCAGTTCGTTCTTAAACATATTGATGCCGTTTGCAAGGTCTCATGAAGCACTTTTTCAGTAAGTAACCATTTGTTCGACATCTTGCATACCTACTGTAAGAAATATTCGAGTGAGATCACTTATCGATTATTTTCGTCATCCTTATTTGTATTAAATTTAATTAAAATACACTAAGGCTGGGATGCACCACCTAACTTTGACCCTAACACTTAACTACTACTAACTTTTATGTTAGACAGATTTTTGACATCCAAAATTTTGATGTCAATGTTAAAGTAAGACAGTGCAACACGGCCTAACAAATGTATCGTAGACAGTACTTTTTATTTTCTTCATAAATCTTTCTTTTCTTTGTAAAGCTATCTACAAACTTTTATTTTCTTTGACATCTGGAGTTGTAAGATCTTGCAACTTAAAATTTACTTACTTCCCGTTTTCCCATTAAGCTGAAATTTTGCATGTCTACACAGGCATGCAAAATTTCGTTTCATTTCGCACTAAATAATTTAATTTACACGTGTTTTCATGCGATGGCCAAGTCAATAGTTTTTAGTCGGCCGTTTGGTGTAGTGGTTCGAAACGGACTACTATTCCGGAGGTAGCGGGTTCGATTCCCGCACAGTACAAACATTTGTGTGCATGAACATATTTGTTTGTATTGGACTGGGTGTTTTCTATGTATATTAAGTATGTATTTACAAAAAAAAAAAAGTATTTAAGTATGTTTATATCCGTTGTCTAGTACCCATAGTACAAGCTTTGCTTAGTTTGGGACTAGAAGCGCAGTGTAAAATGTCCAAGGATATTTATTATTTATTATTTAATATATTTATGTACAACGTTAATGATTTCCTGGACTGGACTTGGTATTACCTACATGGATCTCACAACTTTTTACCGTAGAACAACTGAGTAGTGAGACTTGGTTTTTTGACAAGTATTGTTTTTGATGGGTTTGTATTACAGAACGCATGTGTACCTAATGGGATAACTGTTTAAAAACACGATTAGATAAATTTTGCTCTATGGATAAAAATCTTAAAGTTACCTCTGATTTTTTAGCATTATACGACCGTGGTTTATAATAATAAATTCTATAAAATCACAATGATATCAGTATTTACCTCTTTGATTTCCTGACTTGTTTAGATTTACAAAAACTAAATATTTATTATTAACTTTTAGATAATAATTTGAATGGCGCTTACGATGTTTAGTTACGAGCTCTTTGATGGACACAGATATTATAGATAACGTTTAAAAAATGGCTCGCTCGTTTTCATACATTTCATTCTATTTATTTAACCTATCCATATTTATGTGCGGAAACGTCACAAAATCAGAATAAATTTTAATTTTTCCATCCCGCATCATAAAACTAAAAAATCAAAAGTAAAATTTAAATAGTAAATATTTTTCATAAACAAGCTTTTGATGCTGTAAAAAGAACAAAATAAAACATAAATTCTTTCAAACCCATCAACTTATTACTTTACTCAATTTAAAGATTAAAAACTTGTCGCGGGATTTACTAGTGTAAAAAATACATTAATTACGTAACTTGATTTTGCTAAAAGTCAGATCTGAGAAAAAATCAAATAGGTAAATTATACATTATTTCTTTATTATTATGTATGATGGTACTGTCTTAGGTACGATACAACTACGGATTAAGATCGTTTAGTCGACGCAGCGTTGAAATTGTACAGATAAATGCAGTTTGCGCACTCACTACGCGACGTCAAGCAATAAAAACCTAAAATTCGAACGCCAACTTTTTGCTACAACGCTCTTAACCCCTTTACCGATAGTGGCTGAATGGTTGCCACCATATTTTGAACTTTATTGAGATGATATAAGGTTTAAAACCAATTAAAAATATTTTTCTCTATACTGATTAAAGGGTTGTAAGTGATATTAGTATCCATAGCTTGTGAGTAATAAATATTACTTTTTTTCTCTGCAGCTGTGGCTGATAACGCATTTCCACCCGCTGGGCTCCCTCTACGAGCACTTAACCCGCTGCACGCTGACGCGCCACCAGATGATGGTCATGTGCCTGTCGGCCATCAACGGGCTGTTACACTTGCACACGGAAATACACGGCACACAGGTAGGACTCATATTTGGGTACTATTTTAATTTTAATAGTCTACAAATAAAAAAAAACTTTAAACTTAGGGAAATTAGGGATACCATATTTCACCCTTACTAATAAATAAAAATGTTGTACACACGGCCACACAGTTAACTATCCATTTCCGTTTTTGCTCTCGCTCTCATCAAATGGTAATTCTTTGCGATAGAACGAGACGACATAACAGGCAACGGATAGTTAACACTGTTGCCGATGGTACAAGCGTTGAACAGTAGTTTAAAAATGATATTTCCATACTAAACGTCACTAAATTAGATTTCAACGCACGTATAACTTTTATTAGTAAGGGGGCTTGTGTTTACCAGTTGGCGCTGCTGCGTGCTGGTCTTATATAATTTGACAGTGGCACAAACTAGTGCGTGAAAATATGGTAGCTCACCATATTGATATTAGTCTTCAATCATAATCAGAGTCTTTTATTGAACTTGAAAATGAGTTTTGAGTAAAATTGATTTACTCATAATTGGCGTTTTTAATTCAAAATTGAATTCAAATGTAGTGCAAATAATCAGAATATTATTAGTAAACAAGTTATTTACCATTTCCACCATCCAGGGTAAACCAGCGATCGCCCACCGAGACATCAAGTCCAAGAACATCCTCGTCAAAGTCAACGGCGAGTGCTGCATCGCTGACCTCGGGCTCGCGGTCACGCGCCAACACATCGCCACGCAACAACACCACCACTCGCGGCAGGGCACCAAGCGGTATATGAGCCCAGAACTACTTGAGCAAAGGTGAGTTTCTTGGTATACCAGCTGACCTGCACCAGGTTTCTTACAGTTTCACCAGGTTCAAGTTACGAAGCTAGTAGGTAACTTCCACCAAAATGAAGAGAGAGGAGAAGAGAAATGCAGCACATGGTACACATCACATCGCCACGAAGCAGCAACACTGACGTCAGGGCACCAAGAGGTACATGAGGTGAGTTTCCCAAGGTCTGGTTTCCACCAAAGCCGAGAGGAAAGGACACGACTTATCTTTCATATCTTAGCCCAGAGCCCGGAACTACTGGAGCAGAGGTGAGTTTCATAAGACCAGGTTTCCACTAAACATAAAGTCCAAGAACATCCTCGTGAAAGTCAACGGCGAGTGCTGCATCGCCGACCTCGGGCTCGCCGTCACGCGCCAACACATCGCCACGCAGCAACACCACCACTCGCGGCAGGGCACCAAGCGGTATATGAGCCCGGAACTACTGGAGCAGAGGTGAGTTTCCCAAGGATTGACCTTCTTGGTACCAGGTTTCCATCAACTTGGAGGAAGAGAGATGAGAGACGAGAGTAGGCGATAAAGCTAGCAGGTCATTTCTACCAAAGCGAAGAGCGGGTCTATATTTCCACCAAAGTGGAGAGGAGACGACGATACGGGCCGCTCTCGGCAGCACGGTCCACGCAGCAACATTACCACTCGCGCTAGGACACTAAGCGGTACATGAGTCCAGAGCTACTTGAACAAAGGTGAGTTTCTTAGTATACCAGCTTTCCTGCACCAGGTTTCGGCGAAGCTAGCATAACTTCCACCAAAATGAAGAGAGAGGAGAAGAGAAATGCAGCATATCACATCACCACGCACCACCACTCGCGCCAGGGCACCAAGCGGTATATGAGCCCGGAACTACTGGAGCAGAGGTGAGTTTCTTAGTATACCAGCTTTCCTGCACCAGGTTTCTTACAGTTTCACCAGGTTCAGGTTACGAAGCTAACAGGTAACTTCCACCAAAATGAAGAGAGAGGAGAAGAGAAATGCAGCATATAATATCACCACGCACCACCACTCGCGGCAGGGCACCAAGCATCAAGCGTATATGAGCCCGGAACTATTGGAGCAAAGGTGAGCTTCATGAGACCAGGTTTCCACTAAACATCAAGTCCAAGAACATCCTCGTGAAAGTCAACGGCGAGTGCTGCATCGCCGACCTCGGGCTCGCCGTCACGCGCCAACACATCGCCACGCAGCAACACCACCACTCGCGCCAGGGCACCAAGCGGTATATGAGCCCGGAACTACTGGAACAGAGGTGAGTTTCCCAAGGTCTGGAGCAAAGATTCATGAGACCAGTAGTCTTATTCACGTAACAAAACTTCAAGGACAACAAATCGCTGAGTTGCAATCGTCGAGTTTATCGTTCTATCGAAATGACCCTTGTGAATACGGAATTAGAACTTTTTTTTCAATGGGACTACTTCTAAATGTCTGTTTAGAAGTCGTTCTGTTTTGACTGTGTGTCAAAATGCGTGAATTAGGCCACAGGTTTCCATCAACGTGGAGAGGAACCAAGAGATGTGCAGTGAAGTTAAACTGCTGGAGCAGAGGTGAGTTGCTTGGTACCAGGTTTCCAACAAAGTGAAGAGAGAGGAGAAGAGAAATACAGCACATCGGCACGCAGCATCACCACTCGCGGCAGGGCACCAAGCGGTATATGAGCCCGGAGCTACTGGAACAGAGGTAAGTTTCTTGGTATACCAGCTTTCCTGCACCAGGTTTCGGCGAAGCTAGCATAACTTCCACCAAAATGAAAAGAAAGGAGAAGAGAAATGCAGCATATATCATATCACCACGCACCACCACTCGCGGCAGGGCACCAAGCATCAAGCGTATATGAGCCCGGAACTACTGGAGCAGAGGTGAGCTTCATGAGACCAGGTTTCCACTAAACATAAAGTCCAAGAACATCCTCGTGAAGGTCAACGGCGAGTGCTGCATCGCCGACCTCGGGCTCGCCGTCACGCGCCAACACATCGCCACGCAACAGCACCACCACTCGCGGCAGGGCACCAAGCGGTATATGAGCCCGGAACTACTGGAACAGAGGTGAGACTACAAGCAGAGTAAATACAAATGAGTAGGTCATCTTCATGGGCATATTGCTACGACACCGACCGTGTCGTAGCAATATGCCCAAAAACAAAACACATTGCTCGTGACGTGACATCAATGATGACAGCAGCGACGTAGTACTATATATTATTCGAACGTTGGGTACTGATATCGCAGTGGATAATGAGCACACATTTTGATTACTTTGTGTGTGTGAATATCTAATTTTCTTATGCAAAACTGAGTTTAAAACTCGGGCCATTAGTTGGCATCTCTCTAGATCTCTGCTGGAGCAGAGCTGAGTTTCTTGGTACGAGGTTTCCACCAAAGAGGAGAAGAAAGGAAGTAGGCGATAAAGCTAGCAGGTTATTTCTACCAAAGTGAAGAGCGGGTCTATATTTCCACCAAAGTGGAGAGGAGACGACGATACGGGCCGCTCTCGGCAGCACCACCACTCACGTCAGGACACTAAGCGGTACATGAGCCCGGAACTACTGGAGCAAAGGTGAGTTTCATGAGACCAGGTTTCCACTAAACATCAAGTCCAAGAACATCCTCGTGAAAGTCAACGGCGAGTGCTGCATCGCCGACCTCGGGCTCGCCGTCACGCGCCAACACATCGCCACGCAGCAACACCACCACTCGCGCCAGGGCACCAAGCGGTATATGAGCCCGGAACTACTGGAACAGAGCTGAGTTTCCCAAGGATTGACCTTCTTGGTACCAGGTTTCCATCAACTTGGAGGAAGAGAGATGAGAGACGAGAGTAGGCGATAAAGCTAGCAGGTCATTTCTACCAAAGCGAAGAGCGGGTCTATATTTCCACCAAAGCGGAGAGGAGACGACGATACGGGCCGCTCTCGGCAGCACGGTCCACGCAGCATCACCACTCGCGGCAGGGCACCAAGCGGTATATGAGTCCAGAGCTACTTGACCAGAGGTAAGTTTCTTAGTATACCAGCTGTCCTGCACCAGCTTTCCATCTAATCGAAGATGAGACGAGAGGTGTTCGACGAAGCTAACAGGTAAATTCCACTAAAATGTAGAGAGAGGAGAAGAGAAATGCTGCATATCATATCACCACGCACCACCACCCGCGACAGAGCACTAAGCGGTATATGAGCCCGGAACTACTGGAGCAGAGGTGAGACTACAGACAGACTAGATACAAATGAGTAGGTCATCTTCATAGAAACGCACCGAGCGCGGTTTTTATGTGAGCGCGCCAATACGTACGCGGCGCGCACGCACTCACTGACAAAATTTAGCGTGGATTAGCGGGGTGTTGTGCCGAATTTTGTCAAGCAGTTTTGAAAGCAGAAAGATGCAGCTTCATGAGACCAAGTTTTCATCAATGTGGAGGAGATGGAGACGAGAGGTGTGCGACGAAACACACAGGCTATTTCCATATGTGGAATCTAGCAAGCTGCTTCCACCAGTGGAGAGGAGATGAGAGAATGTCCACGCAGCACCATCCAGCAAATCGCTGAGTTGCAATCCTATCGAGTTTATCTTTCTATCGAAATGACCCTTGTGAATACGGATTTAGAACTTTTTTTTCAATGGGACTACTTCTAAATGTCTGTTTAGAAGTCGTCCTGTTTTGACTGTGTGTCAAAATACGTGAATCAGGTCACAGGTTTCCATCAACATGGAGAGGAACCAAGAGATGTGCAGTGAAGTTAAACTGCTGGAGCAGAGGTGAGTTGCTTGGTACCAGGTTTCCACCAAATAAAGTGAGAGGAGAATTGAAATACAGCACATCGGCACGCAGCATCACCACTCGCGGCAGGGCACCAAGCGGTATATGAGCCCGGAACTACTGGAGCAGAGGTGAGTTTCTTGGTATACCAGCTTTCTTGCACCAGGTTTCGGCGAAGCTAACAGGTAACTTCCAACAAAATGAAGAGAGAGGAGAAGAGAAATGCAGCATATATCATATCACCACGCACCGCCACTCGCGGCAGGGCACCAAGCGGTATATGAGCCCGGAATTACTGGAACAGATGTGAGTTTCTTAGTATACCAGCTGTCCTGCACCAGCTTTCCATCTAATCGAAGATGAGACGAGAGGTGTTCGACGAAGCTAACAGGTAAATTCCACTAAAATGTAGAGGAGGAGGAGAAATGCAGCATATCACATCACCACGCACCACCACTCGCGCCAGGGCACCAAGCGGTATATGAGTCCGGAGCTACTTGAACAGAGGTAAGGTACAATTTGATTTTTGCGGATGAGCGGGAAGCACAAAAGATCCCAATGGGTCTACGTGCTCTGCGCTCATGCGCGGCCCTAAATAAAATAAGATAAGGTATAACATGTGTTTTTTAAACCTCTTTTCGAATTTCGTGGTGGCGGAGGCGCGGGCAACACAGGCTCGATCTCGAAGCCAGCGGGTAAATGCGCGGCGTTATCTTGTGTCGTCAAGCTGATTGTTTATGTTCGCGAACGTGTAATATCAGAACAATGGCTACGCATTATCTTGATTCTTTATTCCTAACGCGCGAGTGTGTGCACCGCTTGTCACCCGCTGCCGCGCCGTTGTTTTCAAGAGCTGCCCTCGAAATTCGAGATAATGGCCTAAGGAGTAGATTCACCAAAATAGTCCATTAGACAAGACATCATGTACACTAAATACTTTTAGTCGACCTATAGTTTCCGGTTGTCACCTATGTTTTTTTAATCTAAAGGACTTTATGAGTATGTTGTTGCAGGTTGCAATGTCGCGTCGTAGATTTCCACAATATGACGCTGCGTCGTGAAATAATGTTGTCTCGTAGCATAGTGCACAAGTGCCCTAATTCACCCATCTTATTTTCCAGCATAAACCTGGAATGCTTCGAGTCGTTCCTGAAATGCGACATATACGCGTTCGCGCTCGTCCTGTGGGAAGTGTGCAGACGCGTGCGGCCCGCCCACGAGTACCGCCCGCCCTACTGGGAGCTGGCGCCGTCGGACCCCAGCTTCGACGACATGCGCAAGATCGTCTGTATTGATGCTGCCCGCCCTACGCCGCCTGCTGATGACCACCCGGTGAGTATACGCAGCCGCCTGCACTGGAACCGTCGCCCTAGTACCGCCGCCCTAGCACCGAAGTACCGCCGCCCTAACACCGAAGCACCGCCGCCCTAGCCCGCCCTAGCACCGAAGTACCGCCGCCCTAGCCCGCCCTAGCACCGCCCGCCCTACTGGGAGCTTGCGCCGTCGGATTCGTCGAAGCACCGCCGCCCTAGCACCGAAATACCGCCACCCAGGCACCGAAGCACCGCCGCCCTAGCACCGAAGCACCGCCGCCCTAGCATCGAATTACCGCCGCCTTAGCCCGCCCTAGTACCGCCGCCCTAGCACTGAAGTACAGCCGCCCTAGCCCGCCCTAGTATCACAGCCCTAGCACCGCCCGCCCTACTGGGAGCTGGCGCCGTCGGATCCAAGCTTCGACGACATGCGCAAGATCGTGTGTACTGATGCTGCCCGCCCCACGCCGCCTGCCGACGACCACCCGGTGAGTATACTAGTCTACTAGCCCGCCCTAGCACCGCTGCCCTAGCCCGACCTAGCACCGAAGTACCGCCGCCCTAGCCCGCCCTAGTACCGCCGCCCTAGCACCGAAGTACAGCCGTCCTAAACCGCCCTATCACCGCCTTAGGCGGCCCTAGTACCACCGCCCTAGCCCGCCCTAGTTCCACCGCCCTAGTACCGCCGCCCTAGCCCGCCCTAGTACCACCGCCCTAGCCCACCCTAGTACCGCCGCCCTAGCACCGCTGCCCTAGCCCGCCCTAGCACCGAAGTATCGCCGGCCTAGCCCGCCTACGAGTACCGCCCGCCCACGAATACCGCCCGCCCTACTGGGAGCTTGCGCCGTCGGACCCGAGCTTTGACGATATGCGCAAGATCGTGTGTACTGACGCCGCCCGCCCTACGCCGCCTGCCGACGACCACCCGGTGAGTAAACACAGCCGACAAACGTTTTCACCAGTTGGCGCTTTCGTATTGGCATAAGTTAAAAACTTACGCCCGTATTCACAGACGATATTTGCTTAAGTGAAGCAGAAAATCGAAAGCACATCGTTGAATAGAGCTCTGTGATTGGTCCATGTGTCACCCTGTGCCTCCACGCACACTGTGAAACCTCATAGTAATGTTTGTGAATACGGGTGTTAGCCATCGTATTAACATAAGTTTCCACCAGTTGGCGCCTTCCTATTATTGATATAAACTTTCGCCAGTTTGCGCTTTCGTATTGACTACCAGTTAGTGCCCTCCTATTGATATACACTTTCACCAGTTGGCGCCTTCATATTAACATAAGTTTTCACCAGTTGGCGCCTTCATATTAACATAAGTTTTCACCAGTTGGCGCCTTCATATTAACATAAGTTCTCACCAGTTGGCGTCTTCATATTAACATAAGTTTTCACCAGTTGGCGTCTTTATATTAACATAAGTTTTTACCAGTCGGCGCCCTCGTACTGCATTAGTTTTCACTAGCTGTCGCCACTGGCTGGAGACTAAATACCCTGAAGATGGTAATTTTCTAAGGCACGTTTTATCTTTCTTTCCGCAGACAATGGTGGGCATGGCGAACCTAATGCGCGAATGTTGGCACGCTAGCGCCTCAGTGCGGCTGCCGGCGCTGCGCGTCAAGAAGACGCTGCTCAAGCTCGCCGCCGCCGACCCCGCCGTGCGCCTGCCCGCCGCCGGCGAGGACGCGGTATAATGGACTTTAACTTGTGAGCAAGAGAGACTATAATTGATTGTAGCGTAGTCCAACGAAGTCGGGATGTGACTCTCAACCTTGTTATGTGAGTGGTGGGGACCGTTTTTGATTGGAACGCAGTATAGTGGACCTTGTGTAGTCAGCGGGAGAGACTGTTTTTGAATGTACTCCGATATGTAAAATAGACAATCTGCGAGGTTGTCGCGTCACTCTCAACGTTGACCTATGAGTGTTACTGTTTACAGACTGTTTTTGAATCAAACGTATTTTGATACTCGCCGCCGGCGAGGACGCCGTGTGATTGTCGACGCTATGTAGTGAGCGGGAGAGACTGTTTTTGATTGTAGCAAATTTTTTAATTTTCTATCAGCGAAGAGGTTGCCATGTGACTCTCAACCGTAACTAGTGGATGTTAGAGACTGTTTTTTGAATGAATCTTAATTTGATACTTGCCGCTGCCGGCGAGGACGCGGTATAATGGACGTTGTGTAGTGAGCAGGAGAGACTGTTTTTGATTGTAGCACATTTTGGAATTTTCTGTCAGCGAAGAGGTTGCCATTTAACTCTCAACCGTAACCAGTGAGTGTTAGAGACTGTTTTTGAATGTCACGTATATTGATACTCCGACTCCGCCGTGCGCCTGCCCGCCGCCGGCGAGCACGCGGTGTAATGGACTTTAAATCGTGAGCAAGAGAGACTATAATTGATTGTAGCACATTTTGGATTTTTCTCCCGCGGCTCTGTCGTCGAAGAGGTCGCCATGTGACTCTCTACCGTAACTAGTAGGTGTTAGAGACTGTTTTTTGAATTAAACGTACTTTGCTAGAGTCGTTGCCAAGAGAGTCGCGACCTTATTCTAGAGAAGTTTCTGTGACACAACCTTGTTTTGAGACAGATTTTGTGTGTAATGGTGTAGCGACATCTATCGACTCGCCCCTAGAGATTTAGTGGTAATCATCAACCAACAGATGGCGCTGACACATGAGTTACTACGGCATATTCCACCGCGCGTACAATCCTGCATCGCAGCATCGCGTTTCAGAATTATCATTATGTTCTTACAGTAGTTTAATTTTCCATTTTTTTTATCCACAACGAGGAAGCTCTTGGCCTGTATCTCACCTGATGGTAAGTGACGATCAGGCCGAAGGTGGAAGCGAGCTTCACCCGGAATCCTCAACCGCGGAGGAACTGTTATGTTATGGAAAGGAATGCTGTTAACATTGTTGTTATGGCGACAGACTTAGGTAAGATGGTGGAAGCTAGCCAGGCGGACTTAGAACAAGCCCTACCACCAACCAAACCGAACAGAAAAATCTGCCCCCACTGGGAATCGAACCCGGGACCTCTGCGTGTGAAGCAGGTGGCTTACCACTAGACTTGCTAACTTAAAAATAATACGTTCATCGTAAATTAATTCCAAAGCATCATGATACACTCGCAAATAGACGTAAAATAAATAAGTTGAAATAAAATATCGTTCCCTTTTGTATGCGTGATTAAAATTTGTGGAATAAATTCATACAGTGTATATTATTTTTCGGGCAATGTTATTATTACACAAATGTTAAATATGATGTTTTATGACATAGAAGCTTTACATTTTTGATATGTTAGTTGCTTGCTATTTATAGCGTTATTCTAAGGTTTTAGTTAGAGTTTAAATTAATTACAGTAATTTGTTAAAAGAATTATGAAAGCATTTCGTATGATCATTTATTTCATTTTGCAAATGTTTGTTGTTCAATTTTGAGAATTTTGTTAAAATTCATGAATCTTTGTTGCTACTATAGATTAGATTTTAAATTAATTTAAAATAAATTCGAGATAAAATGATGTCAAAATCTTATAAACGCGAGAGAAATGAATCTGTCGCTCTCACCAACTATTATGTATATGGATTAGTTACTTAAATATTAATGTGCCGAAATAGTATTGTAATTTACATTTAAGATTGTATAAATAAGTGTAAGTTTACTGTATAATATAGTTGATAATAAAATTGTGGATTTTGACAAGCTCTTGTAGCGTACATATTAATAACGTCACTTTTAATAAGTCAATTTGGTAGTTGTATCAATTAATCGATTTATTTAAGAGATGTGAAAGCATTTTCATCATCAGTCGGACTAGGATGCACGCCGTAACAAAATCTTATCGGTGATTTTAGATGACAAACGTATGAGTTTATCGCGTAAAATCGATAAATGGTGCGATAAAAGCTTATCGTGGCGCATATCTTAGACCTACATGCCTTTTATTCTCCACCAAAGGAGCACGACCCCCTCTAGTTTGCCAGAGGCATCCATTTCTTGCTATAAAGTATTAAAATCCACAATTTTACTGTAGTTGTAAGTAAAACTTAACAAAACGAATGTTGCATTATTTCTACGTTGCGTTGCCATATTTTGTATCGTGTATTATAACTGTTTACTTAGATGGGCAGCTTGTTATTTTTTAACGCTTTGATTTGTCGATAGCATAATTGAGTTGAGCTATAGGGTCCAGTGATTTTTTTAAAACGTTATTTTTCGTCTTTAAAAAATCCATGGGCTTTAAGTAATATTCTAATGTGTTATGAAAAAAGGGCTATTTCTATTGTTGCTATATTTAAAGCTGTACGTTAATTCAATTGTTTGTATGATTTTTTCTTTACATCAATTTAAGAGGAAGTTTAATTATGATATGAATATTTGTATTTGGTACTTATGACTAATTATAATGTGAAAATGGATTAGAAATAGGTATCAATACTATTGATTCAGATTTAAAAACTGAAGTATTAATAGAAGAATTGTAATATTATGATAAAAAAAATACTATTGATTCTGTAGCAAACGCACCACGATTAACAGGCGATTGGTGGCTTCCTGCTACACCTGGATCAAACCGTAGAAGGCTTGCCGGTAAAAAGGGATCGATGTTCTGTACGAGCAGTACGCAATGACAAAATACTATGCACTCACGTACCTTGAGCAGATCGTTGACAGTTCCACCTCGAGTATGGGCAGCAGCAGTTGGGAATTCCTTCGGTTTCTAGCACATTTGGGCGTGTAGACGATGAGGTAAGTTGAGATCACATGGGAGGGTGACTAGCACACGCGTCGACGGGCCCGTTAGATTACGAATAGAAGATGGCGATGTGACCGGTGCGGCCTCCAAAGCGTGACTGCCCTCAAGTTGTCAATAAAAATCCAACTCGAAGGACGGAGCGCATAAGCAGCCTAGTTTGACTGCGTTTTGTCACTACATTGATACTTATGCAGAGACATCGATACCCGCGATTATTATGAAAATTAAACGAAAAGTTACGATGACGGAACAGATTCAGATTTAAAAACTGAAGGAAACCTTGTAATCTATATATATAAAAGAAAGTCGTGTTAGTTACTCCACTTATAACTCAAGAACGGCTGAACCGATTTAGCTGAAAATTGTCAGGGAGGTAGTTTAGAGCCAGGAGAAGGACATAGGATACTTTTTATCCCTGTCGAAATAAAAAAAAGTCTGCTTATTTATTGCCATTAAGGCGGAACAAAGTTCGCCGGGTCAGCTAGTATTATGATAAAAATATTATATACTACGTCCAGAGGAAAAAAGTGTTTGTATACATAATAGCATTTACAAAATAATATTAACCATTGAAGCGATGTAACCGCCTAGCTAGACTATTTATTTGCTTGTCGCTTCGTCAAACGTAGGGTCTTGTCGATGTGCCTTTATGAATATTTTTCCTGCAAAGGAGAAGTAGTGTTATAGTAAAATTTTCTAAAGCCTGGTCCGTGAGCACGTAGAATTTTGTCCAATGACCCCAAGCTACCCATCCTTATCGCTCGCGCGTAATTATGTTGCTGTCGCGCTCGCACACTCACTGCGGGCGCGCGTCGCACAGTCGCGACAGCAATATAATTACGCGCGAGCGATAAGGATGGGTAGCTTGGGGTCATTGGACAAAATTCTACGTGCTCACGGACCAGGCTTTACTAAGGTTTGTAAGAATCTCTACATATACGCAATAATCACTTGTTGGATCCTCACTTTAGATGTAACTCGTTGTGGGGTGGCCACAGTTTCTGATCTGTGAACATGTGACGGTAGTACTTATTTTTATTGTAATTTTTCGGTGTTTGTTTGTTACTTCTTTAGACAAAACAACGGGACGGATTTTGATGAAAATGCGTTGATTTATTTTAAAGTGATAACTTGACATTTAATCTTAGAAAACTTAGGTTAACTGAATGTTTGTGTTTCTAGATATTGCAGATTTTTTGCTTTGTTATATCTATTATTACATTTTTGGCTTAAAATAATCTTAAAAATAATACTAAGAGTTCTAAAAACTACTTTCATATCGTTACAGCTCGGCTATGTGGCCACCCCTTTAGTTATAATTATATTAAAGTTATATTATTCGTAATAAGTCCGCTGTCGTGCATTTAATGTTGTATTGAGTTATTAAAAGACAATATTTCAACATAAAAACTAACTACATAACGGTAACCTGGCTTTACAACCTTTGGTTAATGTTAGCAACAGTATTTTACTTGCTAATCAAACATTTTGGCCATTTTTATGCCAGAATCCGCGGGAAAATCTTGCCTCACTCGCTGGTTTTTTTTTTGAAAATATTTGACTCGAGAAATCTCATTGTGCATAGATCGTTTCATCCACGAAGACGCGCTCCACCATTCTTCCGCTAATGTTGGAGTATTATCGGTACACGCTAAATTAAAATTACCCATGTGAGTGGCACACATACACTACAATAATGCCGCTCGGATTGCTCGGATCAAACTCCCCGCACCCCGCGCGACCGAGACCAAAAATTGGTGGGGCGCGTCTTCGTGGATGAAAGATCTATATAAATAAACTGTCTCTAAAAGCGACATCTAGCGAACAATATGTTTTTTTTCATGGGTTGTAAAGTCGAGGTTTTCTCCAACAGCGGTTAAATTAACGGTAGACTAGAGATTGTGTTCACAATAGTGTAAATATGGTATAAATAAGTCGGTCATAAGTGTACAATATTATTGTAATGCGGACGCGTCGAGAGAGTAAAATAAATATTTGTCTATTAGCTTGCGTTTATTTTCCTTCACTTTATCATCTAGAAGTACTGCAAATTCCTCGGGACCACAATGGACCCTAATCGTTAAAAAAATCTTCAGCTGTCGTTTAATTTCGGTGAGATTTCAAAATAAAATGTCGAAGGTTTTGTTTAAAACATTTAATTATAAATTAATATATAAAAGCATACAAGACATTACAATAACTTAAGCTAAGAAATGCACAGATTGGTACGTTCCTTATGAATTTCTGACTCTTAGATATCTATAAAATTCACTTTTAAAAACAGACTTCGATATAATACTATTCAATATAATATTATAAAATATTATTTATTATTATCATTTGCACTCTTACGGCGCGTCAACGGCGTTGACGGATAACAGTGCGAGAGGTCCCACGAAGAGTCACGATGCTTTGGTTTTACAGAAGATATCTTAGCCTCTAATTTTCGAAAGTGTAGAAGTGAGATGATGCGGGAAGCCTGACCGCACTTATATGACCAGCATTTTTGACATCACAAACGGTGAAACGCGTCCCAACACGCGGCCTTCTCTAGTCGTGCTGCTCGTCCTGCGCCAGCTCCTCCATGTCTTCCTGGTCGAACTCCGTGTCGTCCTCCGCCGTCGCCTCCTGGTACTGCTGGTACTCCGACACCAGGTCGTTCACGTTGCTCTCCGCCTCGTTAAACTCCATCTCGTCCATACCCTCCCCAGTATACCAATGCAAGAACGCCTTACGCCTGAACATAGCCGTGAACTGCTCCGATATCCTCTTGAACAACTCCTGAATGGCCGTCGTGTTACCGATAAACGTAGACGACATCTTCAACCCCTTCGGAGGAATATCGCACACCGCCGTCTTCACGTTGTTCGGAATCCATTCCACGAAGAAGCTGCTGTTCTTGTTCTGAATCGACAGCATCTGCTCGTCGACCTCCTTCATGGACATGCGTCCACGGAAGATGGCGGCGACGGTGAGGTAGCGGCCGTGGCGCGGGTCGCAGGCCGCCATCATGTTCTTGGCGTCGAACATCTGCTGGGTGAGCTCGGGCACGGTGAGCGCGCGGTACTGCTGGCTGCCGCGGGAGGTCAGGGGAGCGAAGCCGGGCATGAAGAAGTGCAGACGCGGGAAGGGGACCATGTTCACGGCCAGCTTGCGGAGATCCGCATTCAGCTGACCGGGGAACCGCAGACACGTGGTCACGCCGGACATCGTGAGTGAGACTAGGTGGTTGAGGTCTCCGTAAGTGGGGTTGGGCACTTTGAGGGTTCTGTAGCAGATGTCGTATAGGGCTTCGTTGTCTATGCAGTAGGTTTCGTCTGTGTTTTCGACTAGCTGATGGATGGAGAGGACGGCGTTGTAGGGTTCGACGACGGTGTCTGACACTTTGGGCGAGGGGACGACTGAGTAGGTGTTCATGATTCTGTCGGGGTATTCTTCTCTGATTTTGGAGATGAGGAGGGTGCCCATGCCGGAGCCGGTGCCGCCGCCGAGGGAGTGCGTGAGTTGGAAGCCCTGGAGACAGTCGCAGTTTTCGCACTCCTTGCGGACGACGTCTAGGACCGCGTCGACGAGCTCGGCGCCCTCGGTGTAGTGTCCCTTGGCCCAGTTGTTGCCGGCGCCGGACTGGCCGAAGACGAAGTTGTCTGGGCGGAACAGCTGGCCGTAGGCGCCGGAGCGCACGGCGTCCATGGTACCGGGCTCCAGGTCGAGGAGGATGGCGCGGGGCACGTACTTGCCGCCGTTCTCCGCCGTCGCAACTGGAAACAAGGAAAGGTACGTTTTAATAAGTTATAGACTGCATGCTCCTTCAGGGAAATTACTTTTAAAGTGGACCATAGATCATGACATCATAAAGGTAGCAGGAAGGCGCTGGACGCAGGCCGCTACCAACCGGGCGATGTGGAAGTCATTGAGGGAGGCCTAAGTTCAGCAGTGGACGTCCTATGGCTGAGATGATGATGATGATGATAGATCATGAAGAACATTGCTGAGAATCACTTATAAAGACACGAAACCACAAGATTCATTATGACGGCCTTATTTGGGACACGTAGTTGTAGATTTTAAAGCAGTTGAAAGGTAAAACCTTTCGATAGGTTGGTAAGGTAAATTAATATGTTTTCGAAAGTTTAGCATTTAACAGTTTAAGTATTTTTACTATTTTCAAGGCATTAACAACATATTTTATCAAGGTCCCTCCAATTACTGTCTACTTCTAGAGTGACAGTTTCGTATGACCTTTATCGGCCAGCCTTGAGTGAAAAAGGTTAGAAAAGCTGCAGGGCATTAAATATTAATTGGAAAGTGTCGTGTGTTCTCAGACAGCTGTAGAATATACCTAAGTAGTGTAGGTTTTTTCCCTCGAATTCAAATATGCGTCAACTATCTCGCTTAATAATAGGTTAATTAATAAGGTGCCCCAGACAAAGTAATTCAACTTCCTTCTGTTTACAGACTTCAAAAAACTTGTAAAGGAACTAGCTAGGTAGTTCTAGGACACATTCAGCAAATCAGCTTTTTATTCTCCAATAAAACATCTAACCTTGTGTTTCTTTCTTTCTAGGTCTGTAAAAACTACAATAAACCAGCCAGCTGGTTAGCCGGCGGTTGCAGATAACAGTGGGGTAAGTTAAGTTTTTGAATACAACATTATCATTTGCACTCTTACGGCGCGTCAACGGTTCCTACCTTAGTTAGTTATGCTTTTAGTTAAGTAAGTAAGTTTGTTTATGTTATGCTTTATGAATGCAGACGAGGCTAAATCAGATATTATTCGTTCAGATCTGTGGCAAAGTTTTCGTGACTTCGTAAAGGATAAAAAAGTCAAAAAGACGTTGCTAACTGAATACATCCTAGAGATTTATTGTGGTTTTAAAAGAATTTAATTAACATCAATCTAATTAATATCCCTTACGTCAAAAGCCTTAATGATTTGCCGCTTCACTTAGCCCGTGAAAGGTCAAAGAACTAAATAAACTGCATCATTTCATCAAAGAACCAATGAGAACTTCTCGCGAATGGTATCTGTAACACGGTGTTTTACCGTGTTTTATTTTTAATTGGTTTCTTGGGAACTATTTGTGGTGTCTTACTAGAGGAATTTAAGTTAATACATCGATATTTTTAAAATAATCACACCAACCACTAATGGTGGTATAGCTGGATCAGAGGCATAACTTGAAAACAGATTTCATAGGCTGCCATATTATCCTAGGCCTTCTTAGGAACCATTTTTTATGTTCGCACTGAATTATGAACGTGGACTATGTGATTGATCATTGCTTCTCTAGCATTTTGTAAACTACGCCTTCGGGGCGTATAAAAGCAGATTAATAACATGCAGATTTGCAGAAATAAATTACTTTTATGACTTGCTGATACTGTCTAAATAAAAAGGACTTGAAATTAAGTGAAATGAGTTCAATTATAACGCTGCAATACGCTATGCGAGTGTATGAATAATAATGAAAGTACTGTTAGCGAACGGTGCGCCGCGCTGCGGTCAGTAAGCCGATCGCCCGATCGCAATCGTTGTGGCTTGATCATTTTACTAGATATTGGTTTTATGGATATTGTAATAATGAAACTGTTGTCTTGGGCTGAGAAGGACGACTCAGTAACAGGATTTTTTATGAACTCTTTGTCTTGGATATTGTTATAATGAAACTATTGTCTTGGGCTTGGAAGAAGACAGAACATACGAGTACTTAGTAACAGGAGTTCTTTATCCTGTTACAATGTTTTAAAGTTCAATGTTCTTCTTACAAACTGTAACTTTGTAATTTGAAAGTTTTGTGAATTTGGTAACTTCTTGCTTCTTCTCATCACTTCCCCCACAAGCTAGCTATAGCTAATTGAGTTAGGTTTAGATGATATCCAAATCTCTGACTTTTGACAATGTTTTAAAGTTCAAGGTTGTCACTAAACTGAGTAAACTGTAACTTTGTAACGTGATAGTTTCCTGAATTTGATAACTTCTCATCACTTCCCAATATGTTGTCCCGAAGAGCAGATGGTTAGGCAAGCTACTTCATTGAGTTAGGTTTTGGTGCTTAGCAAAGAGCCTACGGTTACACAAACAAATAATTTTAAATTATTTGACAAGCTATCGGATCGATTGAGCCAATACATGTGTCAGAGGCGTTTAGGGGCTTGTTAGTCCTTTAAAGGTACCTTTATCTCACAGTGTAAAAGAAAACTAAATTAAGCTTATTCTGCTTCTCAAATAAAGATACATTTTATAATAATATGTAACCAACTCCGAGGTTAAATCAAACACTGAAGCCATTGTTTGTCTGGATACCATTCCAGGATAGCTTAGTCACCATTCGTTTCCACAGTGGCTGTAGTAACTCTATAGAATATAGAGCTAGCTTGTTCGCTAATAAACCCAATCAGAGACGGTTGAGCAGTCTCATAGGAAAGTTAAAACTGTCTTTAAGACAGGAGTGTAAGTGTAATGGGTACTTGAAAAGTTCATACTTACTTAAGTAGAAAATGAGCACAAGCTAAAAATCTCAATTCAGACACTGGGGATATGTCTGGGTAGAAACTGGCGATATTCTAGTAGCATTGAGTGAGTGAAATGAAGAATATTCAACTGAACGTTCAAAAACTTCACTAAACTCATTTATTTTTTGGAAATAAACTTAAAAAGCGTTTTTACACCTCCCAGTATAACTTTCAAAAACCTTACCACTGCTTCGCGACAGTAAATGGGCCAGTCCAGTGCTGAGAAGAAACAGCGCAAGAAACTCAGTCAAGTTCAAAATAAAATGACTTGATTTGCATCAAAATTAACTGTGTTGCACCAAACAGACAATGCATTTTTTTTATAATATTTACATAAAATAAGCAACATCGAACTTTTTTGCTGCAGAAGCCGCGATATGAAGTGTCTTATCTAGCTTTTATAAGACTTCTCGTGTCTTACAACATAACCCTTCTATAACACCAAAGCATGTTACAATAGAGGACAATGGCATGTTACAGCGGATTAAGACTAATTAATTCCGAAGCGGGGTCATCGCTCTGGTAAGTGCTTAGCCAATTGCCGTCCGCGGTAGAGCACAGATTAGTGAAGGATTACAACGACAGCTTTAAGGCGATACACATGCAAATAAAACCTCAGATTAGTAATTGGTAAAACGGAAAAGTGGCGTGCAGGTTTAGGCTGAAATGCACCATCTTACGATTTCGAATGCACCAGGTGGTGGGTTCGAAATGTAGGTTATTAAAATGTCATCATGCTTTTTTAACTTTAACAAACGTCAAGAGTCCATCAAACTCGTGTTTGCTTATGCTGGGTTGCACCATCTTACTTTATCTTTGACAAACGTTAAAACTCCATACAAAAAACACCGGTTATCGTCAAAGTTACGATCAAAATTAGGTGGTGCAACTCAGCCTTAGTTTGCAGTCTGCTCACAACCATGGAAAACTGCGTCAGCTATGCGAGCAAAGCTAAACTTGTCTTGATCTGCATTAACAACAGCATGTGCAAGTAACTGTCGCAATGAGAATACACCTGCATGCAATTTGCATCATAATATGCCTCAATTCCCAAGTAAGTTTTTCGTGCTAGAGGTAGGCAACTGGCATGTGTGTCGCCGCCTATGTTATTTTATAAGTTGCAAACGATACGACGATCTGGGAAAAGTAGTGCTCTGTTATGAATATCATTAGAATTAATTCAGAACGGCACTGTATTAATCAACCGCAGAAATGTGGGTACAACTACAAGCTCGAGTGAGTGCAACAAGGTACAGAATAATTAAGATTTATTGGAACGAATGTAAATTAATAATACTAGTACCTATTATTGAAAGTGTATTGAACGAGAAAATTTCTTTCAGTTGTCTCGGTGTCAATTCGAGTAAAATTAAATGTCAATTAAGCTGTTAGTTTTTTAACGATTTCATAAGTCAAAGTGTTTAATGTTTGTTTCGTGCCATTTACGAGAAAGACCGTAAACTACAGGCACAACGAAGTAAGATCAGGTTTAGGAAAAAGTAGCTCAGTTAAGAATAATATTGCTGTCCACACAATAAAGCTAGTAGTGGCTAGTTGGAATCCAAAATCCATAGGGCAAATGGAAGAGCGTTAACTTTACCCTCTAATCCATGGGATAGCATAATTGAGAGCAGAGGATGGATGCCCGGATGATAAAAGCGATAAAAGAGAAATATCTCTTACGTAAGAGTCTTATATGACTTATGAGAGACTAACGCCCGTATTTACAAACGTTACTAAGGTCTCTCAGTGCGCGTGGACTCACAGGGTCACATACGAACCAATCACAGAGTTTTATTCAACGATGTGCCTTCGATTTGCTGCTTCACTTAAGCAAGCATCGTTTGTGAATACGGACGTTACGCTCAAGTGAACTGCCGTTAGCTGAGACCCTGATCTTACGTCTAGCAGTTGACGACTACCTTGTCTTAGATGATGACGACTTACCAGAGGCCTCATTGTAGTAGACGGAGATTCGCTCGAGCTGTAGGTCGCTGGTGCCTCGATACACGCCGGCCGGGTCGATGCCGTGCTCCTCCGATATGATCTCCCAGAACTGAGGAAGAAGAAAGGTATCGTTAGTGTGTGGAATTACGCTTAGGTGGAGCTGTGGTTCTGGATTGACGCCCTAAACTCCATGGAACTGCTCCCTCGAAAGGTATAGTCAAACAATTTTAAACGTCTATCCTCCTGTAAGTATAAATGTCATATTTTTAAGTCCAACTTTTGGACAACCTTTTGCCACGTACTTGGACAATCATTTGGAGTATTGATACTTTGATAGTAGCCGCCTCCTGACAATTTCATAGTTGGGGCGCTACAATGTTGGACAACTACAAGAGCTATGGCAAGTAATCTGGTGACAACCTAGTAGGTGCTTTAGTTAGGAGGATATAAGATGTCATTTCTTTAATTTACGAATAGTTTTCAGGATTCTTTGTTCATAATAATGTAGAACTAGAAGAGTTATAAGTAGGCTACATTTATTTTCCCCTTTGAGGTCCCAGAGACAGATTGTCACTGTGTTCCTGTAGTCTCAATAAGGAATATCAATATGAAAACATTATTTTTATAGGACAAAATATTTATTATTAGTCATTGCATTGGTGCTATCTCCAATTATGGCGCGTATTCAATAGGTAAATGCACCACTCCATAATTATGTACCTATTGATAACAATCGTTCTCTTTTTATAGTAGTCATTGTATCTAATTACAAAATCAATATGAGACACTAATGTTATTGTATTGCCCTACTTCCAAACATAAATGTACCATATTAAACTAAGGTATTGTCTTCGTGAGGGTAAGAAATGAGGTCACCAACAACTTTGACCTGGGACCTGGTGACACTTTAAAAATCTTAACAAGTTTTATCTCTGACCTTAACAGGCATTCTGAAGCAATAGAACCTATTTTGATCTATGTCTTTTCGTACAATCAGGGTTCTACCTTTTTCTGAGAATGGTAGCGCATTTTCTTACATAACTTTTCAATTCCTATCATTGGAGGTCCGAAAATATTTCTCATACAATTTGATACCATAATGATCATTCTTCATAAAAAATTTAAAACCTACATATTTAAAAACATAATCATTGATATTCATAATATCACTAATCATACACTTAGTTTTTACTAATATTTGTTTTCATATATTTTTCTATACTAATGATCGAAACTCATAATCATTCGAATAAATAACTATAATATTCATAAATGTGATGTATCCTAATATTTGTTTTCATAAATTTATTACTCATAAGTGTATTTATCCATATTATTGAAAATCATGATGTCTATATTCGTATTAAATCGTATTTTAACATTAAATTAATTTGAAATGGTCCAAAACAGGCAATATTTTGTGCCACAAAACTAACGTGACAGAAACGAATCGCTGCAAAACCGACTCCACGTAGTCTTGTCTGCCCTACCCCTAGAGTGTAATTTAAAAGCCGGAGGCGCGGAGGGAGGGCAGCCCTCGCCCGCTGTAACGAGGCTCAGGCGCCCGGGTGAGCTGGAGCGGCTGAGGCTGGTCGCCGAGGCGCCGAAGGCGCCGATGGCGATCCAAAAAGCCGAAGCTGCGGAAGCAAGCGTGGGTGCCTGAGCCTCGTTACGCAAGGGCGGAAGGGCTGCACATCCCGCAGCGCCGGAGACGAGGAGATACCAATGCATGCTGCATGCTCTGCATGCTTATCTACTCTATTAAATTATATGTATATGATTTTTTTAAAGATACGAGTATGTCTGTTATAAAGTAAATTATTCTGAACAACAACATTATGAGTTGAAGTATGTTCTTAGTAACAACATTATTAATTAAAACAATATGATCAATGAATGTTATGAAGAAAAAAGATCTGAAAATAAAAATTATGTATTTTAAATGGTTCTTGGTAGTAACAGTATTGATAAAAAAATTATGATTACTAACTGTTATGAGCTCCGATGGTAGTAATAAAAATGAATGAATAAAAAAAGTATGAAAAATAAAATTATGAAGAGAGATTATTATGAACACAAATCGGTAGTAAGACAAAGAATAGGATTTAGAATTTTATGTGAGCCAATATAGAACCTCTGAAAATATTTAAAAAAAAAATTTTATCGTCCCGCCAGAGAATTGATCCCAGAAAGTTTTCCATGATTACAGGGCACCTCTTTAACTACTAGGGCAGGGACTGAATTTGTGCTGATAAGAAATCATAAAAAATACCTATGTGAATATCGTTTCATGTTTGTCATAGTCCTCCTGCACATTGGAATGCCAAAGACCTTTCAACAAATCTAAAACAACTTATCATCGTTATCAACTACATTCCCCTCTAATGTAGGGTAGTCACACACGTCAGTCGTTCGTCCTCACGCGAAGGGTCGACCGATTTCCGTTCTTTGACCACTATCTATCGATTACCCGCCTTTTAATGGACTGTCCAGAAAATTGCTTTGGTTGTTTATGCAGATAAAATAAAGTTGTCGCCAAAAAGCTTTTAAAGTTATCGCCGTTAAAAGAATCCATTTAAAAGAGCATTAGAAATCTGTGACTGACAACGGTTTGTCTGTAGTTTTAGTTTGTTTAATCTTTACTAAACCATTAAACTAATTTTGATGAACTTTAGTATAAAAATAGTTTGGACTTCGAAAAAGGAAATGGGAAACTTTTGGTTTAAAAACCCTTCAAGAAGGAAGTAGGACGTTCGGGGAATCCATATTTTTTCAAGTAGTAGAACTTCTAGTACTAGTATTTTTTTTGGGAAATTACTTATGTAAGATTATATTGTATACCAAAATCCTGCCTAAACTATGTGTGTAACTATGTGTGTGTCGACTTAACGAGTTAGAATCTTTCATTGTCCCTCTTTAATGTTTTAACTAAGCCATCATCATGGTTCCTTCAAATACTTGTTATAATAAATCAAAGGAAGGTCCTGTCATCCGTATTGGATCAATTGATATACAATAGCTCCAGATTGGACGTGATTGGCTTTAGTCAACTTACTTAATGTCAGTCAGCCAGACCTTAATGTTTTGGTGGGGGGATATCGTAACCGTAACTTCAGTAAGTTGTTTTATTCTTTTATGCTTAACATTGTCTTTGCCAATGTCACTGGTCGTTTGATAGTTTTACGCATGGCAAGCATAACAGTGGTCAGTGTGACATTTATTTCAGTCACAATCACAATAGGTCTGATTTTGCTAAGGATTTTGCCAAAAAATACAACAAAAAACTGACTACACAAGAGAACTATTGTTTGTAATAAAATGGTTCATAAAATCGTACACGATATGTAACGATTACAAAATTGCATTGTCTGCCCAAATTATTTAAAATATTATATTGTATTTGCTGTAACATAAAAAAAAAGTAACGTGATTTACATTAGTAAATTACATGATTAACTTAAAACCATCAATTTATTCGAACTGACCACGTTTGTTTTTAAATGTTGACACGCAAAAGCATACCTACACAATTCCCCTTTTTAAAACTGTCCACCCGCCGCTGCGGCGCCACTGTCCGGTAATCGGGAAACCCGTCAAGTTACCAGTAATTTTAAACCGGTTCCATGAAAAGGGTGCCATCGATTTGCAAGCCTGGAATTCTAGAATTTCTAGATAGCTTTTGTATTGGACATGGATACGTCATATTGTCAAGTTTAGAACTCTTACGATCAATATTAGTTAGTGGAGCATAAAATATAAATTAATATGAAAAGTAGGTTCCAAATCAAATCAATTCACTGCTTTTTGAAAATACGTTTGCTTTACTTCGCGTAGTAAAAATAGAATGCAACAACACAAAAGAATAAAATAATTTACGGCGGACGTTGTTATTTTGTTCAGAGGTTAATGCATCCGCAATAAAAGAACTCAATCAACATGAAGTCGCTAAAAGAGAAAGTAATAAATAGTTCGTCTGTATCGGTATAGCAATCGTCGCGTCTGTAAAAGCGCGAAACTCCCATAAATATGAGAGCATGACCGATATGGCAACACCGCTTAAAATTGTCGTAAAAAACGCGCCAACCGTGTAATCTGTGGTCTGGGTATAATAGTTTTTTTTTTTACAAATCTTAAGCCGTGGATATAAAGTTGAAATCCTACGACAGAACTTTCCTTTTAAACGATTTTTAAGTGAGGGGCTTGGGACAGTAACTGCTTTGACATTAATAAGTTTATGAGCAATCATTTTTACGATGCATAAACAAATGTTTTTATTGTCGCGGTATTTTTTTATTCACATTACTAGCTGACCCGGCGAACTTCGTACCGCCTTAGCGTAGAGATTTTCTTAATATTTTTTTCCGTAAGAACCATCCTTGGACTTCCACAAACATTTAAAAAAAAGAATTATCGAAATCGGTTCAGCCGTTCACACGTGATGCCGTGACAACGCGAAACGGGTTTCATTTTTATATATATAGATGGTTGGTTACATAAGGTAGCAGGGGGCTTAAACTAAAATGATACCAAATTCAAAGATTATTGATTATTAATAATGCACCACAGATTGCCTACCTACATAATGCACTTCAGTATTTTATTTTGACAATACAAGAACAATAGTGTTTTTCATCCATAGGATCTCAAACTTTTTGCCAACCCCCTTCATTTTATAATCTCCCTTTTTTGACCGATCGCTTACTGTTTTACTTTTTTCTAACTCAATCATAAGAAGGAATAAACCTCGTAGGCAGCTACTCGATGAAGATTTTTTTGGAAAATATTACGCAAAAACGGCATTTTTTAAAAATTGCCTTTTATAAGTCTGTGTTGGTAGACAAGCCCAGCCACTTTCAGGAGAGCCATCCTCAAGAATGTCGCTCCTAAAATACCAGCGACACAAAAAGGCCATTTTCGGTGGGAGCCATCTTGGATCCAGCTGAAATAGAAATGTCTTTTTTTTCGTTGCACCGCCGTTGGTCGACATCCAACCAAGTGCATTATTTTCGGAGGCGGCGTGTGTCTGCTATAACTGTATGTAATGTGACACTGCCTCGGCACAAAGGAACTTATGGATTTGTGTAAGCTTAGTTTCGGAAGGATTAATCCAATTGGACAGTACACTAATCGGACCAAAATTGCATTTTCATAGTATTTTATTTTTGTTATTTTGGAATCTTAAACTTGATTCTTGTTTCCAACATAGATAAATTATGACTCATGTAAAATTTCAGGCGACATCCCGTTTTTGCAAGATCCCTTGAAAAAACCGATCCGTTCCAACCGAATTCCAATTGCCCAGTTTTGCCGAATCCATACTGGATTTCGTAAAACTGGATTGTCAAGAAAAAGGGCCCTAAAAGCTCATGTTCAACATTAGTTCCTGCTAGATTGTGCCCTAAATTATAAGCTGGTCTGGTACGTTACAGGCGGCAGTTGTCAAAAACTATAAACCTAATTGCCAGGATACCATCGCTTGAGGCGTAAACAATAAACGCCTCATTCTTTATTAGTTCGCATTGAGGATGTACAGATGTGGCGATGACAGAGCTCCGGGATGGAAACCGTAAAATAAATGCTCCTATGATACCATTGCTGGGCATGTAATAGATGACAGCATAATCTGTCACAGAAATATAGCTTCCGTAGCTACAAAAAGTTATAATAACGTTAAAAATCTTCAGACCTTTCACATCCAAAACTTCTCTGGAGATGTCATACTTACTTAAGAACTATTTTATAAAAGTAAAAACCTAAAAAAAAAAAAGTTTTTGGTGAATGAGTCACATTACAATCTATGGTGGTAAAATATTATTTGTGATTTGAATTAAACTTATGAAAAATGGGTTTGCGAACCTATGCAATATAACGCACGTTCATAATCAAACTGTCACTATACAAAAAAGTCGATTTTTCAGGAAAAGCATTTGAAATACTCAAATTTTAAAACCTTTGCAAAATGAGCAAAATGTTCTTAAATGTTTTGTTTTTTGTTAAATACCAGTAGTGGCTTGTTTGGCCTTTACGGGAATATAACTATCTTTCAAATTATCATAATGGTTTATTTATTATTTAATTTTTTCCCTAAAAATAGTGTCACTTTTCTACTAAAATTGAGACAGTGACAGTTTTCAATTAAAAACATGTTAATGTTGTATTATTAATTCCGGTAGAAATGTCACTATTTTCATATAAGTTTGACGAAGAAATATTAAAAAATGATTATTATTAAATAAAACTAACACAGAAAAATCAGTAATTTTAATGAACTTAAAACATAATAATTTGGATTAAGTGGTATCAATGGTAACAGTAATAAATATTAATTCTCGATCAGAAAAAAATACGTTACACACTTGAAATTACTATAAAATTACATCACATAAATCAACTTCTTGGAAAATAAGGTACTTTCTTGTTCATGCAGCCTTTAAACAACAAGAGCTTGATGACCTCGATGAACTTGACGAACTAGATAGTGATTTTTCATGGGAAGAAGGCTCAGAGAAGTAGGTTTAAATTCTGGATCATTATCCAGCGGCCATTAGCTCTGCGAGCTATGTGCCCCGCCCTCTGCCACTTGATTTTAGCGATTCTGCGGGCTATGTCGGTCACTTTGGTTCTCCTGTGGATCTCCTCATTTCTGATTCAATCACGCAGGGAAACTAACTGAGCATCGCATCATCTCGCTCCATCGCCTTTTGGGTAACCTTGAGCCTTCTTAGAAGCCCCATAGTAAGCGACCACCTCTCAGATCCATAAAATATCACTGGCAACACACACTAATCTAATAATAATTGACAGGATATGCTTTTAAAACCAGATTCAAGGCTTATCTTCTTGAGCGTCAAAAACTGATGTAGTTTTGCACGTAACAATTTTGGGGACTGTTTGCACGTATCTACTGTTGGTATCTGATCTTGTGCCTTGTTATTCTCATTATCATTGTCATGTTTGTTGTTTCTGCTTTACTTAAACTTATGCCAAAATGTGTATGTGTCACCGTTTCTCAGTTGCGTCTTGTTTTTTAGTGTTTACCTGCGCCTCTCCACCACTAAATCAGGCGACCACTGAAAACCAGCGTCGTGGTGCTACGCACTGCGGCATTATGCTGAGTGGAAGCCTATTTGGCATAATTTTTAAATTAATTTTTTTATCGTATTAATATTCTGTAATTTGTTGTTCTAGTGTGCCAAATAAATGTATTTTCTTCTTTCTTTCTTTCTAATCAAAGACTTTTGTCTTGAGGCACTGCGGTATTTCGGATATGAGAATATCACGAAGCTTCCTGAACGCTGCCCAGCCGAGTTGGATTGACGATTGACCTCTTTCTCGAAGTTGGACCTACGTAACTGGACTGTTTGTCCCAGGTATACATTAATTGTCAACAAACTTTCGAGTGTAGAGTCTCCAGATGAGTGGATACTACATGGACATTTGACATGTTTTTTGTCTTGTCCATATTCATTTTCAGGCCCACTTGTTGAGAGGCTCTACTTAGGCCATTGAGCATTGTGCCTAGACCTTCCTTAATTTGTGCTGAATTCGCTCCAGTCCAGAAGCTTGAAAACATCTTTCAGGGCGATGTTGAACAGTATCGGAGATATGACGTCTCCCTGTCTCACCTCTTGCTGCAACTGGATGAGTTTCGAGTCCTGATCCTGGAGACGGACCGACATTGTGGCGTTTTCGTACAAGCCTTTCAACACTTCGATGTATCTATAGTCAATTTGGCACTGTTGGAGAGACTGTAGCACTACTCAGATCTCGATCGAATCCAAGGCTTTTTCATAGTCCACAAACGCTAGACCAAGTAGTAATTACCTTGATTTTACTAGTTTTTGGGTTGACTGGTGGCATTTTTGTTAGCTGTTAAAAAATATATAACTACTTAATCATATAAAAATCTTTCTTGTTGTTTTAATATTACACAATTTTGATAAACACAATATTCTACGAAGTGATGGAACAATTTTCTTAAAAATATAAGAGAAATATTGTCACTTTTTGTTTTAAGGCGTTTTTCGTATAACTTTATTGTGACTTACCTTATGGTTTGGAGTAAAAGCGTCTTTATGCTAAAAATGACGTTTTTCAACACAGAGTTCACATAACTATCACGGCGTGCCCGTCCAGTTCCCGTCCCTACTAAAAACGTGTCACTGTTTCTCACAACAAATGCCGGTTTCCCCATTAAACTCCATAACGACACTACTGATATCTGCCAAACTATTTGAGTTTTAAGTGTGGGATTTTTACAGCATACACTTTTTGAAGAGTGCTGATAGATGGCGTTGTTAACTCAATTTCTCCCAATTTTGTATAGTGACGGTTTGATTATGAACGTGCGATAAGCAGTTATCTGAATTGTTTTTTGTGATTATTTCTCTTTACCAGTATCATTATCACACCTACACAACATCAGTAATGCTCGATAGTAAAGTAAATAGGGATGTACGGTCGTAAAACAGATAGGCTTGTGCCAATAAACTGCATTTTATAACCATGATTTAGATAAACTATTGTTAACGAGGTCATTCAGAATAATCTACCTTACGGCCTTTATTTTATGACACATTTGCTGATGTTTGTAGTTGGAAGGAGTTTAATTATTGAAGTTTATGATACTGGCAGTTATTATGCGAAATAAACCGTTATCGAATATTTAAAAAATAATGTTCTTTATTAAAAAAACAATGGCGGATCACACGTGACGTTCCTTTACAGGCGTTCATATTTTTAAACATCTAACAAAAACAAACTGCACGCGGTGTTATAACGTTGGCATTCTGTAAACATTCCTTGGCCACTTACCGTTAGTTTGGTGAAAAAAGAACGGAAGCCGACGCCATGTCGAAACCTCTCGACAAGGAAGTGGTGATATTTTTGGAAGTATTAGCTCCAAATTTTTTAAGGTGAAAAAAATAAGAATAGAAACACAATATCACAGGGGTGGCCAACTTGGTTAGACATAAGATCTACTGTTTACTAACGAAACCTTGGGTGATCTACCACTTACATAGGTACTTATTGAAATCTTAAATGAAACAGCATAGCTTAGTATACAATCATGAGGTCTTTTTTGCCTTGCCACGATCGACTGGACTAATAGTCGCGATCGACCGGTCGATTGCGTTGGCCACCCCTGCAATATCAAGTAGATTAGGTATTTAAAAAAAACAATATTAACATCAATGAGTACATCAGTACTGAAAAAGTACAAATTTACATAATCAATCAGTTTCACTTAGCATTTGGTTCTCAAACATTTTCGGTCTACTTTTATCTACTCTATTTACTATTTATTATTTTGAATGTATTTTAGAACAATTAATAATAGCACACCATTCTCAATGACATTATATGAAATCGAATATTTTAAAAGCTAGTCGTTTATATATGGCTTTTATTAATGTTTACCTTGAAAGTACCCTCCTTTTAACCCTTCGTCTGAATGTTTGTTTTATTCAAGCTACGAGTACTTTGGTACGGATACACCTGTCCACACTTGTGTGTTTATTTTTTAACTGTGGCTGGCGTGTCTGGTGTTGATGATAGGGATTTTTGTAGTTTTGAAATTTTTATAAAAAATACATAAAGTTTTGAACTTTTTGATGAATTTGATAATGCTTTAATTTTAGTGTTCGTGTTAAAGACTCTTGAATTACTGTCAAAAAAGTCTAAAGATAATCCGTTAGTTTAGTCCGAAATTATATATTTCATTAAAATTTTATTCTCCCCGAGTTTTTTTCAATTATGAAATTGCCCATAATATTTATGTATGTACTTGTTTATAGTAATTTTGTTATGATTTATTGATAGGATATGTCTGTGATTTCCAAATGATTACGTTTAAAAAAATATGAACTGTAGATATGCTACGAGCACAGTGAAAATTAATTGCACAGCCTGTATAAATTAATAGGTACGTATACAATTATTGTAAAAAGTTGCTGATTCGTTCCACACCATAAATAACGCGATACACGGCAATTAAGAATATCTATTAAATACTTAAATTTATATCATCAAACCATAATCTACTGGAGGTTTTCGTAACCTTTTTGTAATCTCATACACCAATCCAAAATAAAATCGGAGAGATCCTTTATTGCGTATTTACGGTACCTAAAATATGATTATTATCATTATCAAGAAATTACTTACAGAATGACGTAGTGCATGAAGTACGAATGTTTTTTAAATAGGCAAAATTAATTAAAAAATCATGAATAATAAAATAAATATCACAGTATTGTCATTGTCAGTGTCACATAGATAGTGCATTATAAAAAGCGCATAAAGTCGCAGGCGCAGGCAGCACGTGCAGACGGGGTCAACGACCGCGCGAGCGACGCCGGAGCAAAAACCTATGCCAAAATTAATTGTGCAGAACCGTGAAGGGGTTAAGATTTCTATTTTAGATGCGTTTCAAATTCAAATGTTTGCATTTAGTTTATTGTTACTGTGATCAATGACTATTGCTATTTTAGTTGAATCTATTTGGTATAGTAGGTAGTTACAATTAAAATAAAAACAGATTCATTTAAGGTTATTAAACTCTATCCTGTAATAGCGTGATGACGATTATATTTTTTAAAATGTATTTTTATTCCTAGTATCTTTAGTAATAGAACTCCCTGAATGTTTTTTTACCTTTAACTTAACCCAAAAAATATAAAAATTATGAAAAATTAATATTACCTTCCTTGTCTTAAATAGCTAGAATTTAAAATCTATCATCATTAGCTCAAATGGCCCACTCGTGCCATCATTAGGAGAGAGGGGAGGGGCACTGTCGTCGGGACAAATTACGTGACACACGAAACACTGAATTAGTAGAATTATCCAATTAGATCGTCTGTCCTGTCTTTTGGGGCCCGAAATTGGACCTAACTTGACACTTTGACCTTTGTTACGTTCATGGAATATTTTTTAGAACTTTTGAAGCTTCCGAATACAAAATGAAATAAAATAATTAGAAAGAAAAAGTCCAATATTCATAGAGAGGGAGGAATTGCAGTCAACGGTATTATCACAGTGAAAGAAAATACTTTCTTCTACTATAATAATATTTATTTATAAACGGTTTTCTTGTTTAAATATTGTAAATATAAATGCAAGATTTATTTTAAACATAATCCCATTGAAAAAGTTTTAGAAACAACTTCTGTTCAGAGTCCAGGCGCATGTTCAATGTCATTCAGTTATTGACAGCAAGACAGACAGGCACTGTGAAACTGAACATCAGTGATCAATAAAATGCTGATGACTGCGGTCAGTCAATGGATCACAGAGAAATTGATATACAGAGAAAAAGAAAGCTTTCGTTCTTAAAATATCTTAAGCAATCTTACAAAATGTAAAGAGGCAGTAGAAATAGGTAAATGAAAATAGTTTTAATCATTGTATTTAATTCAATACTGCTCGTTTGCCTCCTGTACTCCTGTCACATAATAAAAACAAGAAAATTTCAATTGATAGGCTAACACTAACCATAGTAGACTATAAGAATAATTCAGTAAGAGAAATTAAATTTCGGGCAGTATGAGTACTTACAAACTATAAAGCGCAAGAAAGTGACAGTTTCAATATTTTTTTCTTGAATTCATAACCCAGCAATTTTTGTCGTAGCATTTAGTTATTTGTATCATGAGAGATTTTTCAGATAAACTGAACTGAACATTTTAAAACTCATAAACCTCATTTTATTTTTGCAAGTAGGCTTTTAAAAAGCACTTTCACACGTCCTAGTATTAACCCTACCACTGCACTGCTTCGGAACAATAAATGGGCCAGTGCTGAAAAGCAACGCAAGAAGAAAGAAAGAAAGTCACTATTGAAACATAGCACCTTGTGGCGACAATCCTTGAACTCGTGCGCAGACGGCCGTCCTCAAGGATATTTATTTTAGCGCGAAGTTTTGCATACTGCACACGATTTAAGTAGGATATTGGGAATTTGTCTGGAGTCTAGACTGCTTTTCTGTATTGGGAAACCTTCTTGCAATAAAACGCCAGTAAATGTACTATTGTTTGAACAAAGCATTTTAGGTTTCCTAAAGTTTATTAGTTTAGTCACGTAGTTACTACATTTTCCTTGTTTTCCATTAGTTACCACTTCGAGGCGGCAAAATGAATCCATCCTTAACTAAACAAAATTTATTACAAAATTTTAATCTATACTAATATTATAAATGCGAAAGTAACTCAGTCTGTCTGTCTGTCTTGCCAGACAGCCTTACGCCTAAACCAATGAACCGATTTTGATGAAATTTGGCATAGATATAGTTTGAGTCCTGGGAAAGGACATAGGGTAGTTTTTACCCCAGTTTTTTAAAACAGGGACGCGCGCGATTAAGTTTTTGAATGACAGACTAAATTCCACGCTGGCGAAGCCGCGGGCGGAACGCTAGTTAATTATATTTCGAGATGTATTTTTTTGGCTTGATGCATTTTATAAAACTTGCCAAAATGGCAATTACTATCCTTCTAAATAATGTATTTGTTGTTGTTCTGCCTTACTCACGGTCTAGTTTTTCTGTGAACACAATCAGAGATGACTAAGAACGGCTTAGTTGGGCAAATACAAGGAAATGAGCAGACGAATCAGTGCGCGGCGTGGTAATGACACGATTTTGATAGCCATCTGAGAGATAGTCTGTGTTTGTATTTGTAGAGTGCATGAAACATGTTAAGATTAAGATGAATTATACATTAGGTATATGGATTAGTGATAGTGTGCATATTATGTTGTTCTGATTCAATTCATCATTTATGATTACTACTTTATTAACTTTACCCAACTGGCTTATGCTTTGCTTTAGTACTTAAATAGTACTAAACAAATATAAAACAAGGTAAATAAAGCCAGTGAAACTCATGGCTATAATATTAGTTTAGAAAAGTAAAATACTACATAAACTGGAATTTACATTATTATGTAGCTACATTTAATTCATTTAATAATTATGTTATCCTGTTTTAGTGACAGAAATACAATTTAATAAGGACAACATGATCTATAATTTATGAATACCATATATCCAGTTATTAATAAACAGAACACATTAATTATAACTTATTTAATACAGCTACATCACACCTAATTGTTTTAATTACTTTAATAAAATGTTAATAAGTTTTTAGCGTTAAGAGTAGGAACGCCCATATTCACAAACATTACTATGAGGTCTCACAGTGCGCGAGGACGCACAGGGTGACACATGAAACAATCACAGAGCTCTATTCAACGCTGTGCGTTCGATTTGCTGCTTCACTTAAGCAAGTATCGTTTGTGAATACGGGCGTAAGAGTCGCATCTCAAAATGTGTCTTTGCGTGCAAGACGGTTAACAATAAAAGAAAAAAGTTTTCGATACCACTGGTACAGTGAACGGCGGATATTCACCTTGATAAATTATTCGTGATCATTAAGTATTTAACCTAAGGTTCAATTTGTTAATCCAATTCAGCCCAGACGGTCGCCAGACTCGACAATGCCAAGATCGCTGATAATGTTCGACGACCCGGACCAGTTTGTTCTTTGTATTGTTCAATTGCATGCGTCTTACGTTTTGAATCGCAAATAAAGGCGGTTTGCGACGCCCACGGAAAGATAGATTAAAGTAGGTACCTTTATGAGGCTTTTTTATACAGTGAGGTGTTGCATTTGATCAGTAGCATCATCCCTTTTTTATCAAGATTAAAAAAACACGCTGTATAAGTACAACTACCTACATAATGACTCATTATTTCATTACTTATGGAAATATTTTTGTTTTTCTGACCAATTACAATTAATTGGAGAGTAAAAAGTTCAGTAAAAAACAAACTTCATCATAAGCATTAATCGCTGTTTCGACAACTCAATATGGCAACTGTACAAGAAACAAAAGAAGATTATTCAAATATAAAAGAAGCCGCTTTACGAGTAATAAAAACTTCAATCGGTCAGTATGGAAATTAATAACATTCTCATTACAATGCATTGAACACACGAAGTCGCACGTTTGCTAGCGTGGAACCTTCCTACTGAGAAATATCTAGTACGCATTATTTATGAACGAATATATTGTGCAGTTATATGCAAAAAAGTGTTTTTAGAATCAATTACATAGTATTCTTTTGGCATAAGTTTTTAGCGTAAAAAGATGTGTGCTTGATATTTAACTTTCATATTGTTCGTCGACAACTCGGTTTAAATAATTATGTCGCAAGAATTCCTCTCTATTTTAATATTATATTATTAGTGTCTTTATCTACTCGGTGTTTATTTATAATTAGCAACACCATACGTTATAATAGAAGGAAAAGTCGTCCGAACAATCGCACGGGGTTTTCAAGTGGACAGCTTAAATTGTACTATGTAGGAAACAGAAGACTTATATTGGTACCAACCAACTCTATACGCTTTATCATACATTTTTAATGTTTTAGCAATTAGCAACAGTGCTGATTGTATCTTATTTAATTTAATTAAAAAGTTAAATGGTTTAATTATCACCCATGTGGGTCAATAACCCAACAGTTTGAGAACCAGCGTTCCATCTGCGCTGACAGACAGAAGCTGTCAGTCAACTGTCGAAACAAATGACGTTTCGCGAAATTGATGATAAACGAAAACAACATGATCTATGATTCATCAATCAGCAATAACAAGACGTAAAATTGCACAAGAATGGACCCAGACAGTTAAAATGAACGAATAGGTAGTAAATTGCTAAAAAAATGCCTTTTAGCGCGTTCCAACTTCCAACTAACTTTGGCGATAAAACTCGACCTTTAGTTGTAATTAAAAGTAGCAATGTTGAAAATAATTTGTTTATTTACTCACATAAATCAGGAAAAACACTGCACGTCTGTCGAGCGAGGAACGTTGGTTATGACTAAAGGAAAAGAGGTTCAGCAACAAACTCGATGTTAATAAATACATACAACGAAGGCCGGGCTTATTTTAGACCTGTGAAAAACTATACTAAAACAGATTGCCCGGTAGTCGTAATTAAAAGGCCTACTTATGTGGTGTCAGTTAGTACTTATTTGTATGGGCATCGTTTCTCGTCTCGTCACGTCAGTTTCTATCAACTGATTTTCTTATCTAGTCATGTAGGAAAAATCATAAAAAAGGGAAAATTTAATTAAAATTTTAATTTTAACATGAAGTCATGAAACATAAACACTACCAATCTTTATTGCACAAAAAAGTAACAAAACATACGGTAGTAAAAAATGGCGGTCTTATGGCAAGGAAGCGATCTCTTCCAGACAACCCAGGGAGAGTAAAATTGGCAAATGTTCCATAAAAGTACTAAGATCTCCTAAAACTTTAACTCTAGAAAACATTCAGTAAAGACGTCAAATGACCATCCGTGGTTTTAGGGCATAGACAAAAATGGCCGGACATCGCCAGCTGTAGTCTATGGCACAATGGCGGCGAATATGGCGCGGGGCATTGTTCCGATGTGTCATTGCCGTTTAAAAAGTCATAAGCTTGAATCATGACATGATGATATTATCTAGGTGTCGTTAGTTTATACTTTGGGTATTAACCTACTTATTTTGGAATTGCAGGCCAAAATGAGGACTGCAGTGCAATAAAAAGTTTGATTATCTCGCAAAAAATATCTACTGCCATCGCAGAAAACTATAGCACAGAAGGTAAACATATTTTTTAACTACGACTTTTGAAACCAGAAACTTAGTTAAACCAGCTGTAAAAAGTTTGTTCCTTATTTTTTCTATAATTAGTTTTAATAGCAAAATAATCACCAATAATTCGATCAGTTGTCTTTTAAAAAAGTGACCACTTACTACATATCTACTTACTCCATTTCAGTTACAAATTCTACTATTGTTTAATTTATTATGTTCTATTCCATACAAATTAGGCATAAGTACGACGTTTCACGACACGAACCTATTGTGCCAAATCAGTCTAAGTTTAGTTAATAGACCGATAAGCTGCCAGTATTTTTAATTTATTTATTTTCCTTTATCTTAAACATTCGAACCACGCACGGCACTTCCATGCGTGAATCACGACGTTCATTTTGAATTTGAATTTCGCATTCGTCGCTTGCTATTGTTTTAATGCTGATTCGTTTTATTGCGGGCAACGGAAATAATTTTACTCTTTTGGGCATAGGAATTAATTCAAGGGCAGTGCAACTGCAACATTCATCTTTTTATTTGAAGTATTCATGCTTTTATTAATAGTATTTCAAATGGAATTGGATGCTTTTGACTGTGACCGTATTTTAGTAATGGTAGATGTTGATGCTAGATTATAGATCAAGTTACAGTTATTCACGATAGTAAATCCGCTTTCCAATTAAAGTTAAAGACAATGCTGTCTTTGTGCGCACTTCGCGGTATCGGCGCGTCCGCGTAGGGCTGTCGCTTCCTCGTCGGATTGAATTACCATTCAGTTTCGATGTTATCATTCATGAAGAATTGTGTTTGGTTTACTTAATGTCGTATTTAGTACGAACAATCAAAGTCCGTTTTATTGTTAAGCGGTAAAATAAATGTTTGTTTTGGAAAAGATGGATATCAGCAATAATGGTCAAGCAAGCAACAAATATTTTAGGCCATAGAAAAACAAATATTTACTCTGTCTGAACTGCCTCAGTGTCCCATCCGTGATATTGATAGGGGGGCGCCACAGTCAATACCGGATTTCCGATTTTGCCACATTGGAAAATACTGAAATGTCATTTGCAGGAGGGCGTTGCCATCAATGTCGGGTTACGATTTCCGATCTTTGCCATTTGACGCTTCAAAATCGTTCAACTATATTAGTTGGTGATTGTCAGCCCTACACTAGCGCCACATGTCAGCCGTCAATCAAACTATGCGCTCTCAATCCAAAAATTTGAAATTACTGATTGCTTTCTTTCAACCGTCCATTTGCTTGCGATGTAATCGGCATTTCCAACGGATTCCATATTTGAAAGTAAGTATGTACTTTGTTGTATCCGTTCTTATTTTGAATTAGAACCGACTTGTTCCAACATGTCATCAACAGTCAAACATCAAATTGAACCTTATGGTTATTGTACATAAGGAAAAAATAATCCACAGGAAAAGGGTCGGATACTGGGATATTTTAAGAAAACTAACACAAAACAGGGAGGGTGAGTCAGTCTGTACAAGTATCAACAAGTTAGGGATAATAAGAAAAATAAACATGCTGTAGCACACCGGCTGTTCAAGTCAAGGTTCAGTAGGTATTTTTAAATTCCTGACATGACCACAGAACAGAATTTTCTATGTTCTGTGGACATGACAGCAGAATTGCATAGGAAGCTTTCATAGATTCATCGGGACTTTTACTCCCGATCCCGTATTTTCCTAGGTCCCTTCCCTAGTTTCCGTATCTTTCGATACTTCTCCCTTCTTCTTTGCCTAGCCCTTTTCCATTTTATTCGGCCCTCCGTATTATGAGTCTCCAGGCGGCTCGGTCCTGGGTTCTGTCTATCGATAGTTTAGATCAGGGATGGCGAACCAATGGCACGCGCCACAATATTTAGGGCACGCCCACCGATCACAAAATTCACTATAAAATAATGTGTTTTATATTATAAGGGCTATCGTATTTGCCCTCATCAGTTAGTGCCACTGTAGAGTAAGGTCCTGTCACTCGCCAGTGGCGCCACTTGTACTATACCCCTCATGATAGCATTAGGTGATATTTGATGGCACGTCTAAGACTATATCAAAGATTTTTTTCGGAAAAAGGGCACGTTGATACAAAAAGGTTCGCCATCCCTGGTTTCAGAGAGCAGAAATAACAGGAGTGGAACTGACAGGCAATCCCCTCTAGCAATGTAAGTAGACCAGTGGTTCACTCAGTTTATAAAAACTAGTTGCAGCGCCACCATTGACATATTCCAAATGTCACTATTGAAGAGTAACGTGCTGCGATAAAAATGGTGAATTGCAGTGTTTTTAATTGTAAGAAGAGATCTGAAACATCAAATCTTGAAAAGGACAACATTACATTCCATCGGTAAATATTATTTTATTTATTTCACATTAATTAATACACTAAATTTGCAAAAAACTAAATTTCTAGAAGTGTTGCCACTGGAATGACTGGAAAGCAAAAATTCCTAATTGTGTAATATTTTAAGGATAGTGTACTTATAACAATATAATCGAAATTCTATGCAAACAATTTGATACTGCCAATAGGTGTTCTCTTTTATGATATTTGTTAGTATTAATACATTATTAATAATCACTGATAAATGTAAATTCATTTATTACTTTTACCTCGACTGTCGGGAATTATTCATAATAACCGGCGATTATTAATAATTTTCAATTTATCACATTTACCCTGACATAATAAACGTGTTAAGTAAGTTCCCGCTATTTTACAGATTTCCAAAAGATCCAACTACTCGCAATATCTGGATCTTATTATATACTATAATAATAAATAATATTTGTATTTTTCACCATTTTTCTCTATCTGTTCAAGTCATGTGTATAATGTAAGTACTTATTATAATAAAAATGTGTAGGAATATTTTTGTTAACCTTCGAAACAAGGCTTTTAATAGTTTCTTGCTCTGTAAATAAAAATTGAAATTAAGTTTTTCAGTTTTTCTCACTTTCCTTTTTTGCCAGTCTGGAAAATTTATTTATTTATTTATCTAATGAGGCATACCAACAACATTACATACAAAGTAATTATATGAAAATCTTACTTAAAGAAGTTTAGTGTGTATGAATGCCAATAACAGCTTTGGCCAATATATTAATTAATTAATGTAAATAAATCCTATATCCAAACGTTTGTAATAATACAATTAATTATGTTCGTGGAATTTGCCTGTTTCATTATTTTACATATTATGGTCAGTCAAAAGTGTGTACATTTTTATTTCAATACGCTGGCCACCCAGCGGAAATTTTAGTGTGGTACAGCACAATATGAAATATCGATATCGACATCGACTTGGTGATTGTATTGTTAGAAAGATTTACTTCTCTCCTGTAAATAATTTTACGTATAAACCGAACAAAAGAAAATTAAAACAGAGTTCCGTACCATCTTTGAAAGTTGAATTTCGACATTGAACTAACCTTCTATGTACCTTCACATACGCTAAAGTAATAAAGAATATTGAAAGAGCATGAATGCTCAAAATGCCACCTCCTGTTCATCCTCTAAGGCCCGGTTTACACTAAGGCGGAGTGGAGCAGAGAAGTTTTTTGAATCCAATCAGATTCCCTTATTTGCACATCTTCACTCCCCTCCGCTTCGATGGAAATGAATCAAGAGGAGAAGAATCAGGTGCACTTGATTTTCTATAGAATTTGACGCTGCCTTGCGGTGCGGAGAAGAGCGGAGCGGTGTGGAGTTGTGCGGAGCAGTGCGGTATTTCATAGATAGCAATAGACTGACAGCTAACAGCTACGCACAGCTCACGCATCTCCTCTCGTCTCAGCACCGCTGCGCTCTTCTCCGCTCCGCTTTGGTGGAAATAGCCTGCCAGCTTCGTCGTACATCTCTCGTCTCCGTACCGCTCTGCTTTGGTGGAAACCGGGCCTAAGGCTGATAGTCGATCCCCTTTGCCAAGGGAGTGTGGCCGTGGGTCATGTTTGGTATATAAGAATATTAGGTACCTATTTCATGGGTAGTGTAGGGTAATGGTGGTAGGGTTAATACTGGGACGTGTAAAAGTGCTTTTTAAGAGCCTATATAAATGACTTTTTAGTTTTTTTCATATAACTCTTAACTTTCACAATTCGTATTCGTGCTAGGGAAGAAATGCCAAACTTTTGCGTATTTTCCTTTAAATAGAGATCTGAAATGTTGAATCTCCCATAGGATAATAAATTAATTCATATCATTTTTTTAAACGAGCCATAGACTATGAACCATAGAGCAATGATTCTCATCGACAAAAATATCGATAGTGTCTCAGCGCCATCAGCTGTTACACAAATGTCATTACCTCGTCCCCCTCAGGAAATGGCGAAATTTTTTTGTATGGAAATAAACGCGCGCTGCTACTCCTGTTATTTCTGCTCTCTGCCTGGTTTAGATCCTTCTCACTACTGACAGAAATACATGAGATATTTCTTAAGAATAGTCTCGTATCGTGATAACAATCATCTTTAAGATCCAAATTAAGGTTCTCTCCTGCACTTAATAAAAAGCTACTAGGTACTTAACCAATGATCTGGTGGGGTATACCCGAGTGGTACAGCGCATCCGACTGTACATTTTTATTGCAAAATAGCTGCTATTAGAAACACATAAGACGCCAGCGATTAGCTTGACGAGCTGTACAAAAAGACGAAATGGTAGACAATAGTCGCGGCGCTCGCGGTAGCGGGTAACGGTCGCTAACGGTCGCGTAATGACAGCGGACGCTACAATTATTTCACCGAATCTCCAGGGTTGCCAGTTACCAGGGTACTTTTTTATCCACGAGGAAACTCTTGACCTGCATCACACCTGATGGAAAGTGATGTTAAGCCGAAGGAGGAAGCTAGCTTCACCCGGAATCCTCAACTATAGAGGATTGTAATAGTGGACTAGTGATAAGAAAATTGGGAGCTGATCAGCTGACCAACAATAAAATTCAGATTTATCTCTTACTACTATGTTATTTGTAGACCCCAACTAAGCTTGATCTTCATATGCCATCAACGGAAATCACCTACATTAATGGAGGTAATAAAATCATAGTTTAGGCAACATTAATGTCGCTGAGTCGTACTAATCCATGTCTAGACAAACCATTACTGTAGGGGTGACATAATGAGTCATAGGATTAGTAAGGGGTGCCTGATTCAGACTTTCAGATAAGTGAATCACAGCTATTCAGCCAGACGTGAAAAAACTGTGGCTAATCTAAACATGACTGTAAGGTTAACGTGCTCTACGAAGCATGGAATTATCTTTTTTATTTGGAAAATAGGGTGATTCAAGCTTCAAGGAATCATTTCAAAGTGATTTCTTTACTGCTTGCTCCAGTCGTCAACATAAGAAACTCATTTGAACAAAATATAATATGGATACGGAGACGGACGCAACATTAATGAAACTTATTATTTTTTAGAAAGGGTAACACTATTTAGGGCATTCAATCGGCAGCGACACTATCAGTACTAGGTTGTTTTTTCAGCAAAGTGAATCCTTTATAACAACATTTTGCTAATCATGTAGGTCGTAGGTATTTACCAAAATCTGGCGGCAGGCAGCCCTACACAGCCGCAGAGATTTGGCTAATGCATTTTTGGCTAAATATGATTGAGACGCCGCGGCCTAGATGCGCGATTTCTTTCGCTTTTCTTCGGATTACAGTTCCATCGCAAGTGGAACTTTAGCAGCTGACAAGAAGCGTAGAATGAACTGTTGTTGGATTGGATTCTAATTGAAAACTACTGACGGGCTGATGGAAGCATACGCTCATTACCACAGCAACCACGTCAGTCCATAACTCGCTCAAGTTGCTCATAATCATGGACCTATGAAGAGGTCAACATAGATCTCGCTATTATTCTTGCTCACTCATTGCCAGATGTTACAAGAGAGAGCGATAGACAATCCCAATATTATTATGGAAACCACTTCTAGGAATAGATCTACAAGTCTCTCCCTTATCTTATACACTTCAGAAGGCCTTTTTCTCGCTTATGTCAGCTGCATTTCCATAAAAATCTATCTTGTTTGAGAAACGCAATAGTTTCCTTTTTATTTGAACTTTGAGTTGGTTCTCTATTATATTCCTTTATGTTTCGCAAAAAATCTGTAGAGGCTCATGGACCAACCACTGCTAAAGGGATCATCTTCATTTTAAGCCAGCCGAACATCAATGTGTGAAGTCTAGCTCTCTGATCACTCAACCATGGGCACTTATTCTATTGTTCGTCCGTTCACTCCTCGAAAGTACGCAAGTAGTAATTTGAGGCATTACCCCCGGTCATTAGGGTCTATACTGACCGCGGCCTGTCGGGTCACGGAATAGTGACTAATTACGGTGGTGAATAGTTGATGTATTCCATCGATTCAGGACAACTCGGACGATTAGGGGAAAACGGGGCAGTGAACCTTCTTGAAAATGTTGATAGCTTTGTGATAGGAATTTTCCGGTGTGTACACAGGAATATGTGGGTCATTTGATGGGAATCAATCATCATGGCCTATTGACATGTTCAGTAGAGGAGTTACCGGTGGTTTCTTGCTGTCTTCAGCATTGATAAACACCGGAATTCATACTCGAGCGACTGGCTCTTTAGGACACTTGATTTCATTATCTGCATGTTTCTCAATCTTAAGCATTGCTGTTAGTGTTAGTACCTAATGGAGAATGGTTAATTTCTTTGTCATGTTTTCAAATAGGAAGACCATTGAACTTGTCACAAATTAGATAAGGAAAATTGTGGATAAGCACACCAAATTACAGGTCTGTCTCGAAAAATTGTTAACTCTCTTTCACTTAGACCTTTCAAAGAAGGCAATCAACCTCTTTGTATACCAGCTTAAAGAAAACGATGAGGTCATCCTTCTTATCGACCTAAGTGCTCATTAGGGAGGGACATTAGGGCTCCTCACCTAATGCTTATGTTGCTATATACACGTATGTTTTTTTCTACTCCAAAGGTGATAAGTTCTTGTGTATCTTGTATTTTTTCTTTTTCAAATCTGTACCGTCAGTTCATGTAACATTTGCCTTTCCATCGACTTCAAAGACGACAAATTAAAAATAAAAACATAATTCGTGGCAGTTCCAAGCGTAACATAAGCTCCGGTGTCTTCGTTTTTTACCAACGACCTGATACCTAAAAATTGCAGCTTGTAACATTAGAAAGCATAGCCGCTTTGCTCCAGTAAAAGCGAAAAAGCGTATTAGTTTCACCCGTTCAATGAAAGTGGAATATATCCAAATGCGCCGACAAAAAATGTATTTTTCAATCAAAGAACGAAAGTGAACAAAAAATTTAGTAGAAGTCAACCTTTTGGCGCCGGCGCGTGGATTTAATAGTCAAACTTATTTGTTGACTAAAGTTTATTTAAGATCAAAATAATCAGTAACCTGACTTTATAATCAATATTCCAAAGACAAACTTAGGAATAAGGAACAATAAAAGACTGGTGGAGAACTCCAAAAATAAATGGAGAAAAAAACTTTGACCAGTAGAAAGTGACAGCTGAATTGTTATTCTACTGATTCCAATTGACAACTAGACTGGGCTTTAATAAGATGTTTATGTCATTGGGGCTATATCTTATTTTATTTATTTATTTTATTGGAAATATCTATGTACTTATTATGTTAATTTTTGGTTTGTTTTTGTATTTTTTTCTTTGTTCTGACTGACCCATTGCTTATTACTAACTAAATAACTGCTAATATTTGTTTAAATGATTTTATCAACTCATTAACATTACTCATGTTAATCTTTGTTTAGTTATTAATAAAAATGACCGTTACAATGTTCGTTAGATAATGTTCAAAACGATAATTACTAAAGAGTAGGCTGATATCTGATAATAATAACAACTATTCCTTACATTTGGTTCACAAATGGCCACCGTCGGGTTCGAACTCGGGAATAACAAAAACAGAACAGCGTACAGTTGATAGCACGTCAGAATCTTCATTTTTGTTGCAAAATCAAACTTATTTACAACAAAATAAGAAGCTGCAGTTCATCTGCTGTCGTCTGTACTCATACATTTATCATGCGGGCTGAATCTTTATTCGGCATTCCTTTGACTTCGTTGAAGTTTCAATGCAATATTCATGCTGTATTTTAATACGATTAAAATAGGTTGTTTATTTATGACCATATTATTTTCATATAACTGAAGACGAGAGTAAAAGTTTTTATACTTTTGCCAACCCTGGAACAGAAAGTCGGATTCCTATATTTTTGAATTTTTTGACATCGCTTGTAGTTGGACATCAAAAAGGTTGAATTCAATTTTTACTGTTTTCTTTTTTTTATTTTCATGGTGAATTATTTTCAGCTAATCCATTCCCTTTGTTCCTTATTTAAAACTTCTTTGAACTTGCATTTATTCGACAAGATGTTAAATAGATCCGTACAATCCAATACGATTTTCATCGAGTTTTCACAAATTATTATTTTTATCATTAATTAGTTGTTTTAAGTAAATGAAATTCATCGACCATTGCGACTGATTGTATCGTACGCGTGTAAAATTAGAAATCATGCAAAAAATATGTTAGTGCACATAATAAATAATACGAGTGGCCGCGAAAATGCAAGTTAGGCAAGAATTTTATTACATTGACTTAGTCGGGCTAGACTCTTTCTCATAATTGGCTTTCTAATCTTTACTGTCTGTAAAAGTAACGAGATTTTATAAAAGTAATTATCTACAAACGGTATTTGAAAGTAAATATAGTGGATTAACGTGACAGTACAGTTGCTCGAGTTCAGCGATGTAAACGGGTAGATAAAATTTTAAGTAAAATGGTTTAGATTGAAGTAAAAGCAGTGAAAAGTCTAAATAAAAACAAAAACATGAAATAACTTCCGTAATAAACGTTCATAATAATTATGCATATCAGGACTTAAATATTTTTAGTAAAGTAGAAGTAGGTATGCTTTAAAAATAATGATAATCTCATTCATGAGATAAAAATCTAAAATTGTATTGACAATCTCTTCAAAAGGAAGACTATCCCCTTCCTTGGTACGAATCTATTGTCCAATTGACAGAGCAGCTGTAGGTTACCGGTTGCACTTACAAAATAAATATCAGAAGTTAGATTGCGATGTTTCAGATTTAAAATTTAAATAAAGAATTGAATTAAAAAAAGAAATTCAATTTCTGTAAGAAAATGACAGTAATTTTTAAATTTAGAACAAGGAGTTCCAAATTTTGAATCTGCAACTGTCAAGTTTCAAAAAATATTTTTAAAAAAACTCACTTTAGCGCCGATCTGGTTACCGCACTGGCCAGCCTGCAGGTGCACTATTTCCCTCATTGTACCTTATTTGTGACTAAACCTAGTGGATATGTGTGGACGCCGCGACAGTGGGTTTCGGACTAACGGCCTCCCGAGGCGAGTGGAGTGAAGGAACGGCGAGTGATGTGGCCTGGGGTGTGGGGAGGACAGCACGAGGTTTTACCCGATTTTAGGGAGAATTGAAGGCTGTCTATAAATTAAATAACAAGAAGTTTACTTTTGAGTTCATGCGTGAAGAGAATTTAATAACAAATTCGCAACAATCGACGTTGTGACGACACGACCACAACACATTCAAATAAAACTGCTATTTATTTTGTATTAACCCTTTTGTAATTCACCGATTTCTTATTTCCTTATCAGAAAGATGATCAGCATCTTTTCTTGGTCATGATCCATCTACCTTCAATTCAGATTTCTTCTCAGTCTTTTCCCATCTAGTAAATTTTGGGCTTGTCCAAATTTATCATTATATTATACCGTCTCATATGCTTTCTTATTTCCCATAACGCGAGGCGGTCCTAATTTGAAGGTTCGATCTACAATTGTACAAAATATTTAAATTGTAATGTAAATTTTTTTTAAAACAATAATTTCCTGACCACTGACGGTATTTACTAAAATATCCGGGTAAATAAATTCCTCACTCTGGCAACACTGTGCATGAATCACCGCGACGACGAAACCATAAATTAATTCCCGCGCTAATTGCAACTCCGATGCGCTACTCGGGCGACCATGCGGTGCGAAGCGGGCGGATATTTTATTTATTAAGTCAACCGCAAGTAAAAACTACACTCCTATGTTTTTATCACCATCATCTTTCCTGTTTAACACGAGACGTAATATGGTTGCTGTTAATAAAGGAACAGGAAAACGTTCTGTAATTTTTAGAGAAAAAAAAAGAAAACAATTAGGCAAGTTTATAGTTTTTTTTTTTTTGCCTAAATGAAATGAGGCGCTTACCTTGGGGATAATTTGAATGAAAAAATATTTGAAGTTTCCCCAACCTATTAGAAATGCTTTTCGTATTGGTAAGAAATACATTTACGTCTCCCTTGTGTTTTGTCTAAAATTTTGAAAGTTTTGTCCAGATTTTTCCAAAACTATGGTCATCCTAGCCCCATATTCACATGCACTGCCCAGAGTAGTCTAATTTGCTCATTATTGTTCGCTAATACTATTATTTTCCATTAGAACTAATAGGAATGGTAATTGAAAGAAAGTTTCACTTCATAGGTAAACGAATATTGATTGTGATGCATTCTATAATTTTTCAGCAAGTAAGTATTAAGTATAGTGTAGACCTTTTGAACCAAATATATTATTTTTCGTTCTTTCTTTCAAGAACAGAGCTGAAGCGTCCTTATACATGCTTGAGGATCCCTGTGCTTGGAGAGATCTTGGAGCCCTTCTGATAACACTTGATATTGCCTAGGGCTAAGGGTGGCTTGATAATAAATAATACATTGCAGTCACTCATTTTAGAGGAGAATTATTCATCAAAGTCTGCTTTGAGACTTTGTGTGTGTAATTAAATATCTGCATGAGTAGACATTTCTTTCTTTATGATTGAAGCTTCATTTATAATGTCTATAATTAATAATTTTACATTTTGTTTTACATAGTGGCTTACAAAATGCCGGTATCCGGACTATGACCCTCTGCCCGAACTTTCTCATTTATAATGAAACATTTTACAGGAATGTTTCAGGTATTTTGTTAAACTTACGCTGCGTTTGGGATTTATATTGTCATTTCCAACTTTTTTTCAGGACTTTCCTTCCAGTGATAACCCTGCTTGGGACAAATGGCAAAATTATACGGAACGGAAATAAAGAGAACCCCGATACCAGCTTTTTCTAGGTCTGTTCTGTATGCAATTTGGACTCATTTTGGATAATTATTTGCTCGTAATGATTCGCAGTTGGTTCTGTCTGAGGCTGACAAAGAGATTTCAGTCTGCAATTTGAGAATCTGTGCCCGCCAAACAATGGCGGTACGCGCCATTTTTACTGTCAATTTGATGTTTAATCTGTGGAATCAAATGATACCTTTTTAGGGTTGCCAGGATTTATATTGTTTACGTCATAGTTCTTATGTTATTGTACAAACAAACTGGAGCAAAACTGAACTGAAAGTTCCGTAATTAAATTAGGAACAACATTTATTTCACCTGTAGCTTTCATTAAGATATTTTGTTCCATGAAATTGTAATTAGTTTATTAATTAGTATGCTCCCTTGCTATGAGAGATTGCCGTGGAGAATACCTAGGCTATAGTTTCCATTTTATAAGTGTGTCAGTGAAAACATACTTAGGCCATAAACACTGACTCAGTCAACAACTCGGGATTGAAATTATAAAGTAGGTAGGCTAGTCCATTTCAAGTTTATTAAACTGACAAATAATCCATAGGCACTTCAATCAAGCAAGAGCACCCGTTATCAGATAAATAGGTATGCAACTTAAGCACAGAAAACACGATAAACTAATGTTTTTATTCTGCGAAGATCGAACCCACGACCTCTGGCGTAGTCTGAGGTAATCATCGACCACAGCGCAAATAGGTCTATCACAACTTCCTAAAGGGCCATCCATAGATGTATAAATAAATTACCAAGAAGTAACTGGTATTACCTACGTACCTTACCTTCTTACCTATTTTTTTTACCGTTAGCCATACATAGGTATGTTTTGTCGCTAAAACTTCTTGGTCCTAGTATAGGGGATTAATGTTCCTGCGGAGGACACATCATTTCTCAAGTCAGGGAAATGAATATCTTATAACTGTTATGGTGCTTAACGCGCTTCCTCGTTTTTAGATGAACTTGGTCGAATAATAATGTTCCTGACTAGAGAACTAACTAGAACTAGCTCATCTGGCCGCGAGCCAAGAGGTCGTCGACCCTTCGCGCGGGAATCTAATGACATTTGGCGCCATCTTGACTGACGGACTTGCATTTTCTATGAGATAGACACAGGTATTTTTTTAAAAGTCGCATAAAATTAATTCTACAGCCATAAAATATAATGACCGTTGATTTATTTCTTGCCTGTAAAAAGTGGCTGCATTTTCCAATACAATGGAATTCTCTGAAAAAGAAAAGGAAATTAAGATTTAAAGTACCTAGGTGGTATCTTAGATTAATAAAACCTAGATGGATAGTCTTCATACAAACGCTTCGTCAAGAGTGAGGCAAAAATCTTATGTCATTAGTGTCAATTTTGTTGGGGAGTGTAGACAGTGAAGGCGATTTTCCCGAAAGTAGGGAAATTTTTAATACGTTTTTATTTACTTTATAATTAACAAAAACAAAACGCATCATGTACTTACTTATTTATTGAATTCAAAGTACCTACCTGATAACAATAAGATAAATCGACTTAAGTCTCGATTTCATAAAAAAGGAAGTGTATTTGTACGGCGAACAATCCCAACTAATATTATAAATGCGAAAGTAACTCTGTCTGTCTGTCTGTCTGTCTGTCTGTCTGTCTGTCTGTCTGTCTGTCTGTCTGTCTGTCTGTTACGCTTTCCCGCTTAAACCTCGCAACCGATTTTGATGAAATTTGGCATAGAGATAGTTTGAGTCCCGGGAAAGAACATAGGATAGTTTTTATCCCGGTTTTTGAAACAGGGACGCGAGCGATAAAGTTTTTCTGTGACAGACAAAATTACACGCGGGCGAAGCCGCGGGCGGAAAGCTAGTTGGGAAATAAATTTTCTTGTTACTGGTATCATTCCCGTATTTAATTTTTGAAAGCCAAATTCAAGCAAAATACGCGTCGAATTGTAGTACTTACTTATGAAATGTAACACTGGTCACTTTCTTTCGTTTTTCTGATGTATTTAAGACACCCTTTCACAGCACAAACCGTTTTAATTAATTAAAATTCGTCGGACGTGTTTACCAATTTTTCACTTTGACAGTTCATGTGACGTTTACGAGTAAGCCGTGCCGGCTCCCTAAAAACTGCCTCACTTTTCGTGCACTGACTATCTATCTAGGTTTTATTAATCTAAGGGTGGTATGCATACCAATGCTCTCCTCTATTAATTCACACTTTGACTATGAATGCACTATTATACCTATAGCTCGTAGAGACGATGGCCGTTGGGGCAGGAAAGTTCTCGAGTGGCGACCACGGACTGGAAGACGTAGCGTGGGCAGGTCTCCTACTAGGTGGACCGACGATCGGGTAAAGGTCGCGGGAAGAGCCTGGATGCGGGCAGCGCAGGACCGTTCATTGTGGAAAACCTTGGGGGAGGCCTTTGTCCAGCTGTGGACGTCATTTGGCTGAAACGAACGAGCACTATACCTACCTTTTATTAAGCTAAGTAGGTAGGTACCTATGTGGTTAGTTCAGTTTTTTCTTTACTTCCGTATTTTCCGGACTGTGCTCATGTGGCCCTTGGCTTTTAAGTTGATGGTGACAAGGTGACAGAAATACCTACATTCCAAGGATACCCAATCATCTATTAAATTAGTTAGTAGCTCCAGAACGGAATATTTATGTTTAATGTTAATTATTATTCGTATTATCTCAAATGGAAATATCTTGATCGTGAAACAAACAGCTTTGGGATAAGATAAAGAAGATTCAGTGTGTTCGCTTAAAATTAAATAAATAAATAAAAAAACGTTCATTTGGCACAACATAATAAAATTACAAATTAAAACTTAAAATTAAAAATAAAATTGTACCAAACAGTCCTCGCTCAGCACATAAATTAGAAATATTTTAGGCTTACTTTTTTTTTCTACTTTACCTCTTTTTACCTTTTTCAAAATTCAAGTTACATTTATTTTTTTAAACCGTCAAACGAGTCATACGATATTGAATACCCGTCACATGCTACAAAGTAGAGTAGAGACATTAGTGGTCGTGTTTTTTTACAGCTACCCTCAAATTTTTTTTTTTTCCATTTCTATTTTTTTATATACATATTTTTTTCTGCGCCAGTCACACGATCACACCATCGCCATCATCATCTTCTGAACAGGCTCTGCTTTTTACATCTAACAAGTGATGTGATGCAACATTCGTCAAGGTCAGTCCATCGAGAATTCACTTACTTAATCCACAGAACATAGAAACTTCTTTCTATGTTCGGTATTTTGTGACCATGGTGATGGGACGTGATAGGTAGGAACTAATTGACACTGACCACTCGGATATAAAATCCAGTTAAGTGAGATTATTAATAGCCCCGTAGGTAAGTATCTTAACCCTACAAGGCACCCAGTTCCATTTGTGGAACACCGACTTTAATCGTTCCTATAGCTACAAAACTATTCGTAGCGACATCTTTTGCATCTTATTAGAAGCTACTGACATTTAGCAATGTAGTAATACGAAATTTTACCTAAAGATGTCGTTCGTGTTTTGGTTGTAGTGCACTCGGTGTAAAATTTGAATGAAAGTGACAAGTTAGTCGTTTGTCTGAATTCAAAAATAAATAAAAAATAGTTACTGAATAGTTTTGATTAGAAAAAAAATACTCTGTGTTATAAAAAAGTGTATATTTTGCAGAGGTAAGTTGTATTTTTTATTACAATAGTAAACGTATTAGTAAATCACATTTTTATTGTAGTTCCACATACGGTACGTTGAGCTTTAGTGTCCGTTTTTACTTACGTACTTACGACAACTTACCATATGAATATTTTGATTTTATTGCAGATAATGTCACGAAGAAGGTTGCGTAATGGAAAAATTTAGCGTTTCTTAAATATTCATTCTGAGAGTGAAGATGAACAAGATTTTTCTGACGCTGAAAGTGATGATGACATCGAAAAAAATCAGTCCATCCAAAACTTTTTACACTCTGGACTGCACTGCTGGACAAAGACATCCCCCAAGAATTTCCACGAAGACCGGTCCTGAGCCGCTCGCATCCAGGTACTTCCCGCGACCTTCACCAGATCGTTGGTCCACCTAGTGGGAGGCTACCCACGCTTCGTCTACCGGCTCGTGGTCGCCACTCAAGAACTTTCCTGCCCCAGTGGCCATCAGCTCTACGAGCTATGTGCCCCGCGCACTGCCACTCGATTCTGCGGGCTATGTCAGTCACTCTGGTTCTCCTACGGATCTCCTTATTTCTGATTCGATCACGCAGGGAAACTCCGAGTATAGCACGCTCCATCGCCCTTTCGGTGACCTGGAGCCAAGTACATCAATACTACCTCCTCGTGATATCAGACGTGGTGGGTTTGAGCATTTCCTATTTGGGGTGAAAAAAGACAACGATGCAAATATCCTGGTTGCAAAGTAAAACGTCCTTATCTCAAATTTCGCGTAGAACTTTTCCTAAATGAATATAATAATTATTATTGTTTTAGATCTTTTCATCAATAAAAAATAACAAATTTATGATATTATTCATATGATTATGTTTATTATAAATTGCAATATATAAAAAAGTTAAATAGGTAATAGTTATTTCATTTTATTAAGAATAATAATTTTAATTATTAATACCAAAAATTATAGTTAGGGCTCAGAGTACCATATGTGGAACTAAAATAAAAAGTTGATTTTTCAGTAAAATATGATTTTATTTTTATTTTTATAAGTTTTTCCTATCTTCTGATCACTAATTACAACCAATATATTTTTGTCGCGCACTAAAAAAAAATTGAGCCTTGTAGGGTTAAAGTTGGTATGCAAATCAGTTTTTTCAACCGTTTCGTCACTTCAGTCTGTCCCTGTGTAACAGACGATATTGTTATGCAATGCTTGTGTAAGTTTTGATAAAGTTTCCGATACCTTAATAGGACCCTTTCCCACAGCAATCCAGTTTTGCAGGATCCAGTAATGTAGGATCCCGTAAAACGAGACTGATACTCGTATTACTAAACGAGATACTGCAGTCTATGTGGGAAAGAGTCCTGAGGAACAATAGTTACTTATGTCGGATAAACTACACTACAACTCTAGGGTCCACAGGTCTTAGATGATTTAATTTTATCCAGACGACAGATCTGACAGGTGAAAAATCAGCAACCTCGATAATTAATTATGATAACTGTCAACAACTTTATGTAGAGTTACCAGTGAAACTCGCCCTGCGTTACCCGTTTACAGCCTCCTTCTTCCAAGCTATGCTATGCCATAGCTCCTGAATTAGTGATTGAACTAAATAACTAAGTAGGGGAACCTGTTGCAACTTCGCAATAGAGCTATAAAGTGACATCACTAAGCTAGACCTAAGAACGGTTCAAAAATTTCTGGCGGTTTACTTCTTTTAATAGGATTTACCAAAGCACGCAAATTGGGCAACGACCAGTAACTAGTTGTTGTAAAAGTGTCTAATACTGGATGTTTACACGATCCGGTCGATTACCTGATCAAAATGGGTTTACGATTTTTTGGTGAAATTCGGTAGTTTATGGGAAGATGACGCAGGAAAACACATGGTTAGCTTTCTTGAATTTTTAGTTAGGTAGGTAGTACGCAGTTGTTTGTCTATTTATAATACATACTTACATATTAATAGATCCTTGATTAAATATAAATACGAATGCCTGTCTGTTGGCTTTCTATTGCAATTCAGGAACTTAGTTTCTCACTGAACCAATTATGAAGTTTTTTTCAATCTCCAGAGTAGAGTCGAAATTTTTTTAGAGTGGTAAAAGCATTGTTCAATAATTATGTGAGCTGTGAGGTAAAATGGCAGATATGGAATTACCTGATTAATTTGAAAATGCTGAATTTGAGATGTTTACTAAATTGGATGTCTTGTCTTGGATGATATTCACTAAATAGTAGTTCATACCTAACTTCCTGTTACAGTTAGTTTTAAAAGTGGTTCAAGGAGAGCCATAACTCGCATAGCTATAGTTTTAGCAGCCATTCAAACTAAGGGACTTTTAACTAGTTACATTTACATATTTCAAATTCTCACAGAGAACTCTTTAAAATAGCAACATGTATCCCGTCATGTACAAAAAAAGCAAATCAACTTGCTTTCCTTTCAAACTCTTCCAGAAGTGTCTACCTTATTTTCTTCTTGTTAAGACTTATTTTAGTCTAAGGACTGATCATGCCGCGGTGTTAAGAAGGAATTTGTGGTCTTGATGCTGATATTTTCGGAGCCAGGATGACAAAATGACAACTTAAAACCAATCTTAGCCGAGATGAGACTCGGAATGGGCTCTTTGAGATTGTATCGACTGAGAGTGTTAAATTAAATTAACTTTTAAAGAGGTTTGGAAGTGGAAATGTCAGAGAGGACGTGAGACAGTCCGTAGATAATTTTTAGTCATTATGACACCAAACATAGTCAATTGACACATTTTTTTTGACCTGTCAAAATGTTACTTTCTTTGGGTTTGTACTCCTTGACATTATAGCTCAGGCGGAAGGTCGTGGGTTCGAGTCTTCGAATCTTCCTACCAAAATATAGAGGCTGGGAGTTACTTTTCCTAGCTAGGCACAGTGGCGGCGTAGCATAGGTTGGTATAAATTATAGCCTAAGGCACCCCAGAATGGCACCCCCTGTCATGACATCACGACCGTCCTTGCCATGCAGATGCGTCAGCGAGTACTAATCTGCGCGACTTTTGTCACCCCCTGATGCTTGGCACCCGGGGCGGACCGCCCCTACCGCCCCCCCCTTACGCCGCTACTGGCTAGGCATTTGTTAACGTTTCTGAAAAAGAGGGTTCCGTTACGAAAAAAAAGCACCTTGAAAAGCGCGGTAAAGATTTTTAACTCCATTCCAATCGTTGTTTTGAAAACTGAAACCCTCACGGAAAAACCCGCGAGCACCATCTAGTATGCATAAAGCATCAATCAATATTATCTTAATGAAGTTGCAGACCAACTTATATAGAAAATGTTTACTATTCTGACTCATTAGTGCTTTGATATGCGAACCGTCTACACCTTATATCCGCGTAATAAATAAATAAATATTTACCTAACAAGTTTAACGACTATTTACTTGGAGACAACTGTGCTTTTGGTGATTTTGGACTGTAAAGTGCGCTGAAGTTTCGTGGTTAAAGTTGTAAAAGTAAGTTGTTTGATATTTTTTTCTGTATTGTGAAAGGACGCTACAAAGTCGATTTTGAACTCGAGAAAAGCACCTTTAATATCAAATATTTATTGGAAATAACGAAAAAACCTACAAAACAATTAATTTCAGATACGGTTAGTCAGTAGGTACTGACACAAAAGCTCGCAAATGTTCATGGCACTCGAGAAATTGTGAAAATGACACTATTTTCAGTTTTTTGGAAAAGTCTAAAGGAAGCCCTTTTCAGGGAACTTTTCCATACTTCTGTAAAAGCTTTTCTCGAGTCCCTTTCATCTTAGTACTTTAGGTAAATAGAATACAATTAAATAGTTCTTTTTCAGCATTTAACAGTTAAGTAAACATACCTACATTAATTTATAATTTTTATTGAGGCATTTTGAGGAGGCCCAAGCAAAAATCGTGACATGACACAAGTCACGATGTTAGTTTTCAGCATTTTATTTCTTTCTTTTCTTGTTTTGTGTACTTACAACAAAGTGTTTATCTAAAGTTATCTAACTTTCTGTTTATTTATCTATCTATCATCAACCAATCTTAGCAGTTCCCGACATGGTACAATAGACCCCATTTATTACTTAACTCAATGTGAGATATAACTAATTAAAATTGAATTGAAATTGTGTCGTCCAAGATTTTTATTAATATGACGCGTGGTCTTTAAGATTAAAATAAACAAATCGCTCTCTTATTTATTGGATCACTTAATCTCTACTGACCTTTAGTGTGTGTGTAAAATTGTACCTATGTAATGTTATAAAATGAGAACTCAAATTATAACTATTTATAGCACAAAACATAATTGTACGTTAATTTTATATACCCGATGTACGTTATTATATTGATATACGTTATGTTCAGGTATATTACTGTTAAGTCCACAAAACGTACGTCAGAAGGTTGGAACAGTAAAACATGTGATTTCTTTAAAGGTGTAATTGCGACTAAAATAAAACAGGCGGGCTCAGCCGCCGACACATACAAGGAACAGTATAACTATTGTTTTCTATTGTTAATTGTATTGGGCAATGATGTGGGAACGCAGGGCGCTACTCAATACGCTCTGTTCATTCATGGAGTTAATTTATTACTCTGATTAATGTGTACCTACAATAATCATTAGTGTCATGTTTATTGCTCTTAGATCCACTGTAGACGTTTTTTATCGAAACCTGATCCACTTCTTCTGGTAAGACCACAAAAAGTTAGAAGATAAAAAAATCTAAGCACGTCTGTATGTCATACTAGACATAACAATATAAGAAAAACTTTATTCAGCATATTAATTTAAAATATGCAGATTTTAAAAACATGTGAATTGCTTGTTTACTCAGAGAAACTTATCATTCAAATTTTATTTTTGCGACAAATATTTCAATTTTATCCGCCCTTGTTCTCATGTTTTTAAGTCCCTGAAAACGAGCCTTTTTTGTGTTGTTTTGCGTCATGTCATGCATCAATTATGATGATATTTCACGAATGTTAGAACATTCGTGAAACACTGATGACAGAACCATAGCAGAACTATAAACTAATAAATACCTTCCCAGTTGTTGAATAGTTAAACAGTGTAATTAATCAGATATAACCAGTTATGGGGTCAAGGGACATCTAATTAGCGATTGCAGAAGTATAACGGCTATAATTAGATTAATACCTAAATAATTATGTCATACTTCCTAGCGTTTAAATATTTACTTATTAAACAAGTCGCTACCCTGAAACTTTTTAAAATGTATTCTTATATAAAATTATCCTTGGGCACACAAGAATGACTTATCTGCGTAGGGTAGGCTAGAGATTATGGCAATTAGAAGCTTGATTTGAACTTCTATCATTTTTATTGTAGGTACCGTTATACTATTACTTATTCTGTGGTACCGTGTTACCCTTAAACAGATCACAATCAGAACCAACAATCAGAAGTTTAAATCGAATCCACGTCGTCTCGAAAGTATGAAATATTTATTTTCAACGTAATCAAATTAATTTTCGCCTCTGATAAAATGGAGACTCGTGTTTCTGCAGTGAAGACTCTAAGAACTTAATGATGATGATGATGTGTTCCAGATGTCATCCCTACAACAGCTGGCGCTAGAGTTATTCGACGCAGGCGCCGTCCGCCTGGGAGACATCGAGGCCAAAATCGGCAGGCGCACGCCAGTCTACTTCGACCTCAGGGTCGTGGTCTCGCATCCGAGGATTATGGTCAGTATCCTCACTATCATCACCAATAATTTAGATAGTGGCAGTTAATTTCTTGGCGTGAACGTCCCCAAAAGAAATAAGAAATGCATTAAATAGAGAAGAGGTTCAGCCTGATCATCACTTTCCATCAGTTGAGATGCAGGCCAAGAGCTTCCTTGTTGTGAATAAAAAAATAGATAAGATGCCAGGGGTGGGAGTGGCATCTTAGTGGGGCCGTCAGCCTAGGTGTCCTACCTATAAACCTACCTAATAATGTACAAAAAGTGCTTAGAAGTAGCTAATACAGCAACCACTTATAAAGTTATTCAAATTATTGAATAACTTTAATTAAAATATTTTATTTCTATTTCAGTCTGCAGTAGCAGAGCATCTTCAGCGGTTGGCCTCCGAAATAAACCACGACCTTCTGTGTGGGGTGCCGTACGCCGCACTACCATTCACAGCAGTTATGTCAGTCAACACCGACGTCCCCATGATCATGAAACGCAAGGAAACCAAGCTGTATGCCACCAGAAAACTCATCGAAGGAGTCTACCACAAAAACCAAACTTGCCTCGTCGTGGAGGACGTAGTGACATCTGGCGGCAGCGTACTAGAAACTGTTCGTACGCTACGAGACGAGCAACTAAACGTCACGCACGCCATAGTAGTTCTCGACCGCGAACAAGGTGGCGTTAGTGTACTAAAAGCAAATGGCGTCAAAGTAGTATCGCTCTTCACACTGAATAATTTAACACAAATTCTGAGGGATGCCGGCAGAATCACAGATGATACTGTTGACATTATTTCAGACCACATCAAAGGGTGCCAGTTTGGTGTTATGCACAACAGCGGAGATGAAATTACTCCTAGCTAACATACCTTTAAAATATTGGAGTTTTTCTTACCTAGGCAATGGTTCTGCAGAATTATTAGATGCACAAATAGTATTTATTTATATAAAATGAGCACCTAATTAAATGTATTTAATTAACTCTTACTATTATTACGCACAATTTAAATAAATTTCACTTGTAATTGTGTACCTACTAATATTAATTAATATTTTAACTATGAATAATTATATTTAAATTAAGTAATTAAAGTTAATGTAGATTTATGGGTCAGCGAAATGGAATCACTAAGCTTAGAATAAAGCGCTGAAAGGTAACTTGATATCTTCAAAATTAATCATAAGGTATTAAGTAGTAGGTACCTACTAAACATTATTTTTTACATTAGGTACCTACCTACTTCATTAAATACAAGGCTTCTTTGTTAATTTGCCCTAACCGGAATTAGGGTGAGCAGCCCGTTAAGTTTTTTTGGCTTGCAATTTCTTTCTTTATCCCACTAAAGTTTCGGTGGGGACTACGGGTATAAACCTAATGCATGACCCATGAGATGTAATGAAACATCCATGGCATGGCATGACATGACCCTACACATGAGTAAGAAGAATCAAATTGACCAGTGAAGATATTGCTATCTATTTCATTGTTCTATGTTATGTATTCGGTAGGGTGGGTACCTATTTACCTATTGTTCAATTTATGCTAACTATTGTATAGTGTGTAGTAGGCTGGCTAATCAGCGCCGTTATGCGAGGAAGTAGCGACGTGTGTGCGTCCGGCGCATTATAATAATGTGACTAATCATATTAATGGTGTCTGCTGAATTAATGGACTGCATTAACTTGCGGTTCAAATATTGCAGTTAGTTGGCAGAGGAAGTAACCTACTTACTGAAGGAATGTCGTGTGTGTGCAGTGCAATATTACCTAGGTATTAGTTTTGTTTTTTGCAAATGAAGATCTAGAAGTAGATAGGTGTATGATGGGTGTATGTGGTGTAGTAATAATAGAACAACGTAATGTGTGACCTAACATGGGGAACTGGTAACTAGCTAGCTATTGGTAGTTTGAGTATCTTTGATGTGTTAGTGTGTAATAAATAAAACAACCACATAAAATCATTGTAGTTTTATTATTCACCAGCTGAATATAATAATTAAAAACTTTGATCGACTTCGAAAATTGTACGTTACTAGCTTTTTAGTTTACCAAAAAAGCCAATGTAAACTCATCACACTGGTTACAATTAAAAATTAAACTTAGGTATTAAAAAATCAAGTTCAGCCTTATCAAAAAAAGATCATTTCCTTTGTGTCAACGTGTGTTCACAGCACCAGATGGTCAGGCGAAGGGGCCACGTCGCATGGGGCCTGTTTACCAAGTAAACACCCGAGAGCCGCCCTTCGGTCAAGGAAAACTGGGGGAATGTAAACGCAACTTCATGTTACCAGACATCAACGTGTACTCCCTAGGTAAAACTAACATTCAGAACTTTTGTTACTGTAAAATACCAAGCAAAGAAATGCGGGCGTCCCGAGGGACGCGGGGGAGGGTGGTAAGAGTGTGAGAGTGGAGAGGGGTTTAGTTGTCTTCGATCTCCTGCTCCTGCTCCTCGTCGAACTCTGCGTCCTCGTCGGCGGTGGCCTCCTGGTACTGCTGGTACTCGGACACCAGGTCGTTCATGTTGCTCTCGGCCTCCGTGAACTCCATCTCGTCCATGCCCTCGCCGGTGTACCAATGCAAGAAAGCCTTGCGCCTGAACATAGCCGTGAACTGCTCCGAGATGCGCTTGAACAGCTCCTGGATGGCGGTGGAGTTGCCGATGAAGGTGGCAGCCATCTTGAGGCCGCGGGGCGGGATGTCGCACACGGCGGTCTTCACGTTGTTCGGGATCCATTCCACGAAGTACGACGAGTTCTTGTTCTGGATGTTGAGCATCTGCTCGTCGACCTCCTTCATGGACATGCGTCCACGGAAGATGGCGGCGACGGTGAGGTAGCGGCCGTGGCGCGGGTCGCAGGCCGCCATCATGTTCTTGGCGTCGAACATCTGCTGGGTGAGCTCGGGCACGGTGAGCGCGCGGTACTGCTGGCTGCCGCGGGAGGTCAGCGGAGCGAAGCCGGGCATGAAGAAGTGCAGACGCGGGAAGGGGACCATGTTCACGGCCAGCTTGCGGAGATCCGCATTTAGCTGACCGGGGAACCGCAGACACGTGGTCACGCCGGACATGGTGAGCGACACCAGATGGTTGAGGTCGCCGTACGTGGGTGTGGATAGTTTGAGCGTGCGGAAACAGATGTCATAGAGAGCCTCATTGTCGATACAGTAGGTTTCGTCTGTGTTTTCTACTAACTGGTGGACTGAGAGTGTGGCATTGTAAGGTTCTACTACTGTATCTGACACTTTGGGAGATGGTACAACTGAGTATGTGTTCATTATTCTGTCGGGGTATTCTTCTCTGATTTTGGAGATAAGAAGTGTGCCCATTCCGGAACCGGTGCCGCCACCGAGTGAGTGTGTGAGTTGGAATCCCTGGAGGCAGTCGCATGACTCTGCTTCTTTCCTTACGACGTCTAAGACTGAGTCGACGAGCTCGGCGCCCTCGGTGTAGTGTCCTTTGGCCCAGTTGTTGCCGGCGCCAGACTGTCCGAAGACGAAGTTGTCTGGGCGGAAGATCTGTCCGAAAGGTCCTGAGCGGACAGAGTCCATGGTGCCGGGCTCGAGATCGACTAGGATGGCCCTGGGGACGTATTTGCCCCCGGAGGCCTCATTGTAGTACACGTTGATGCGCTCCAACTGCAGGTCCGAGTCGCCATGGTAGGCGCCGGTGGGGTCGATGCCGTGCTCATCGGAGATGATCTCCCAGAACTGAAACAATAAATTTTCTTTTACAACCTCTGTTTATAGACAGCATTCAGACTTAGTTATATATTTGGCTTCCGTTTTACGATGCAGGGATTATCGCGAACCGGCACCGCGCGCGCCCGGATGAGTCACCAGTTGCCAAGCGACGGGGTTCGCAACAACAGTCCCTTGGCGCGCCATATTACCATAATATTTATGAGGTCGCTCTACTTAGCTATCGATTTTACAGGTACCATTCCGCTTACTTAATTCACGACTCGGTTTAAGGTAATGAATAAACATAATTGCCGCAAAAAATTAACAGTACGACCGTCGCCTACTTTCCGTCCATATGTAACGGCACCATATAAGTAGAGAGCGTCGAGCAAGTTTCTTATTTTGTACTTCACAAATCAGCGGGTCGGGGTCTGTCGTGAAACCTGACATTTTGAGGACGGATCGCGCATAATCCTTTGTACAATATTAATATTGCGGCGTCAATTAACGAGCGCGTTGCCAACAAAAGATTATATCGCGGCTTTCTCGGCAGCCAGATATTATCGATAATTCATTCACAATGAATTTAGATTAGCCGATAACGGCCGCTTCATGCCGCGCTAATAGAAAATTTAGAAAGCATATTTTATCCGTTACAAGAAAAAGAATGTCTCTATCATAATTATTGCTATCTATAAATCTAGACTAAGGAAATAATTGTCTATCGGTGAACGCTGACCTAGACTAGTTGGAATTTACGATTAGAAAATAGTTATTAAAATAAGTAACATTTCATGATCACAAGCACAACTTTCGTATAATTACAGGTTGGTCTAAATATCATATTTTATTACCGTTTTATAAAGTGAACAATATGTTATGGCAAGACTCCAAGTCGCTTGGAAGAAATTTTGCAGTCACCGTCATTACGAATCATATAGGTATTCTGATAACTGGATGATGAAATTTATATGGAAACATAGTCATAAGTTCATAACTTTATTATTTAAGCCTTAACTCGATACTGAAATAGTTTAACTGACAACTTGGAGAACTTTACGAAGCGAGTGGATAAAACTGTCCAGCTAGATTGTTATAGCAATTGCATTGCCATGATCTCAGCAGCCAAATTGGTTGGGCAAGTGGGAGCGGTGCCAACTCGCTGGAAAAACTGCTTCCTAGGTATTTGTCGCGTTAAAATTGAGACCATCCGTTCCTTCAGGTTCAGAATGTCCAATTCCCAAAATGTCCAACGGTTTCAAAATGTCCAATTCCCGGTATGTCCAATTCCCAAAATGTCCAATTCTCAAAATGTCAAATTCCCGAAATGTCCAATTCCTGAAATGTCCAGTTCCCGAAACGTCCAATTCCCAAAATGTCCAATCTACTATTATGATGGGTTTGTTAATAAGTCCTCATAGCCTTTCTTAAAAATTTGTAATTAATGTATTTATGTACGAATGAGTTTAGTTTTTGCAAAATCGGCATATAAACATATAAAATTTGTATTATTTGCAAAAAGTACGTAGAAAAAAATTGTAGCTACTGCACTTTATACTCGTACAAGTATGTATAGTTATTTATATTTTTTTCTATTGACCTAAAAAGGAAAGAATAATTTGTAAATAAATAAATAATTGTTTAAATTTAAGTATGGTTATTTATTAAATATTTTTAAGAAAGCCTATGAGGACTTATTTAACAAACCCATCATAATAGTAGATTGGACATTTTGGGAATTGGACGTTTCGGGAATTGGACATTTCAGGAATTGGACATTTCGGGAATTGGACATTTTGAGAATTGGACATTTTGGGAATTGGACATTCCGGGAATTGGACATTTTGAAACCGTTGGACATTTTGGGAATTGGACATTCTGAACCTGAAGGCATCCGTTGCGGACATTGTACTACCTATGTGGAGTTTGCCAGTTTAGTGCTGGCAAATTGAATACATAGTTCCCTTCGTTTTCAGCCAAATGACGTCCACTGCTGGACAAAGGCCTCCCCCAAGGTTTTCCACAATGAACGGTCCTGCGCTGCCCGCATCCAGGCTCTTCCCGCGACCTTCACCAGATCGTCGGTCCACCTAGTAGGAGGCCTGCCCACGCTACGTCTTCCAGCCCGTGGTCGCCACTCGAATAGTTCCCTTATTTGGCTGAATACTCATTTAAGCCCCTACTACATACTCGCCTATAAGAATCTCATATCAAAAACGAATGAACGAACTTCTCGGTATTGTTTTATTATTGATACGAATTCGTCACCGTATTATTATTAGGAGTCAGTCTGCATAGTTGCGAACATGATTCATAAGAAAAAAACTCATTCGTATAAAATGTTGCTTCTTTTCTACATTGAAATATAACCTGACTTAGTTGCATGTATTTCCTGACAGAATTTGATATAAAACTTATTGACTACAATAAAAACACAACTTTCAGAGGTACCCTGCGTTTCACCGACTGTAGTTTTACCAACACTATGACTACAACGGTTGCAATTACTTTGAATTAACTTTAGCACATAATAGTCGTCAACTGAACGTTGTAATCAGCTAAGAGTATAGATCGTTAATTAACTTCTTTGGAATTGGCTCGGTTTTTATTCAATTAACAAGACTAATAAGGTTTCATCTGCTGGGAACTTGACGAATGAGACTTTAATCATTTTGGTTAGTGGTATCTATTTGAAATGTTAGAATAGACTGAATGAAGATTAATAATAATATAATATAATATAAACTTAAAAAAATATTAAAATAAGTATGTATGACTTTTACTGAATTTTAAGAAATTTTTGGACATTAACACCTTAATTTTTAACAGAAATAAAGGAAAAACAAAACATGACTAACTATCTAACAATATCAGCAGTGATGTCATTTGTGAAGAAATTGATTTCTGCTGATAAGATAAAATTTATTAAAAGTAAACAAGAAAAATACTGCTGTATAGTTTAATGCTTTGATATAACAAAGTTACATTAAACAAAGTTCTCAAATTAGTCTAATCTTATTTATAAAAAATATCTTTAAATATTTTCAAATCAATTCATAACACTTTCAGTTACTTCATCAAAACAAAATAAACATTTAGCAGCTAGAGATTGTTTTAATTTTTATTGTTGTTTTTCTGCTGATAGCTTGTTATTTTCAGTTAATTATTGATTAATTCTAGTCATTTTTGTCTGCTAGATGCTAGACTAGGGATAGGTGTTATATCGCGAATTTGTGATTGCCGACTGAAAATTTACATCCCACTGTCGTCCAACTTTGGTTGTCAAGATATTTAGTTCACTAGAAACATGAAAACCATCGGTGTAAAGTTTTACGGGCCATTTTGGGAGTTTCAACGTTCAAAGCAGTCTTCATATCGTCATAAAACTGAATGCTCTATTTTAGCACGCGGAAGCGCGCGGGTCGTCGAACCCAGTTCCTTCCTATGCTGTAATTATGTTTTTGCCGTTTGTGCATGTGCCATAAACTCGTTTTTATAGTAATTTCGTATTTTACAAGACTTTTTATCGTATCACATAAGTTTAGTCGAATAAGAGCCAAATAATCGCCCACGGAATTATTTCTTTCAGGTTTTCATCTAATTTTTTGCGAAGAACCAATTTTATTACTTATCACAAGTGGTACACCTATTTAATCAGAACCAAATTATTTCTATGAGTAGTCCAATACAATACAATCAATAGGTGGGTTCTTGCTCCTTTGTACACCCACCAGACTTCTTTTCATTGCTTAAAAAAAAATTCAAAGGCGATCGACATCTGGCCGGTAAACATACTTTATTATTTTGTTGCGTCAAATTTCGAACGTTATAAAACTCGCGCGTTGATTGGTCGTCCCTTATCAAAGGACGCGGGGCGCAACCTTGGGCCCGGTTAAAATGCGTGCCCTATTCTATTCAACCAGTAACGGTCTTTTTCTGGCGGGAAAATCCGTTATGAGTGCCCGGTAATAAAAGATACGTTCTTAGATTACATAATTCTTATGTGACATTAATTAATTAATTTATGCAACGCCGTACGACTAAATAAGGTGTGTAGTTCCTTTATTAGAATGAACCCATTGTTGAACACCTAACAACTTTGCCTATTTCATCTTGGAAGTACACACGTCAAAGCCGAGTGAAATACGTCACGTCGGACCATGGCAGTGAACGAGCTGCAGTACAAAGAATAGCGAAGGCGACACGTGGAATATCTTGCCCACCCGGCAACCTACTTGAAGTTTCGTCGATCGATACTCAGTAGGTGGGGCCAGACCAAAAATCCGCTATTTCATCACTTTTCACACACATTATTACCGTAAAACGTGAGAGAATCGTCGACTAACGGTCTTTTGAATGATAGTCATTGCAATTTTGATCGATAACTTGAAGACCACGCCCCGAGTTGCAAAGTCTAAAATGGTCAGATTCGATGTCAAATCGGCTCAATACGCCGCAATTTATCTTAACCCGACATCTAATGTGGAATTTAACACTCAAAAAAGGTATTCGTAAGCAATTTAATGAGACCACTGGGGCGTCACAAAATGCCGGCCGACCGACTCTCGCACATTTGAAAATGGAATTTCTAGTTAAATCAAACAAAAGAAACTTAATTACCTTAGCACCGATCTGGTTTCCGCACTGTCCGGCTTGGATGTGCACGATTTCCCTCATTTTGTTGTGTGAACTTAATAAATTACTTAATCACTAAAAAATTTCTGCTCCGCACGCACCACGTACTGCCGTGGCTGGTTGAAGAATAATCGCGATTCGCTCTGTGCGACGAACCAAAGCTGCGTATTTTATAGTGATGGGGACGAGCCTCAATTGGGCTATCGATAAAATTTGTCGCATTGCGTCATTTAATAGTGATTTTAGCCACAAACTTTTAGTTTGATCTAGTTTTAAAAATATATAAGACATACTCATAAAATTAAAAATTCTGAAATTACGAAAAATAAAAAAGTTCTTCATAGTGGGATCATCTTTCTTGTATTAAGATATCGCTGTGATTTGATTGTTTATAAGCTTTATTTCGTTCATTTCATTTATATGGCAAGTTTTGTGAAAATAAGTGTTAAAAAGAAGAACGGTCATCTGTGACCCAGGCCCGACAGAAACGAGACATACCTCAGTTTTTTTTAATAACTTTTGCATAATTATATTCAATGGGCCAATGGGGATGCACGCTCGGCCATAATATCATCATTATCAGCAATGAGATGACTCAGTTTTTAATCGCATATTTAAGGTATCCCAAAAACAGCCAAATTTAAGGAGATGAGTAAGTGTCACCATTTCAGATTTTTTTTATAACTTTTTTCTAATCCCTAATTTTGAGCCTATCTCTTAGTGTTTGTATGTACAAATGAGCAGATATTTTTCTTATTCGTTGTGAAAATATCACCAGGAGGCTATTCCTAAAAAAAGTTCTAAGAAGGAAGTGGGAAATACCTATTACAGTCTACAGAGCCTCCAGGGCCCCGATTGCGCTAATTTGTAATGTCTCCAATTTATTTGCGTTTCATCTCCAGTAGCGCGCGAGTAGCGCTCCATTTCATTCAATCCAGCTGATATTGAATTGCGTTTGAGAAAAAGTAGCTTGCTGTCAGCTTTTACTCAAAGGCGCAGTCGCGCTCCAATTACGTTACAGCATCATTTGATCTAGCTGTCATAACGACACCGCGATACGGATTTGTCAAACAGCAGATTTTCGTTCGTCGTCCAATCGCGTTGCAGCTGAAAATTTTTAGCGGAATCGATGCCCATTTTTATGAACACAATAAATGCTGGTCCATAAATGCCCAAAAATGCTTGATTTCCCAACTAATCACAAGTAAATAGATAATAAAAAGATTTAAAAAAATATAAAATAAAGATGTAAGATAAAACTTAGGTACTACCTACCTACTTACGTATGGAAATGTCATCTTAAAACAGTGTTCAACAACTGTCTAACTTTTTATTAGTAAGGGGGTAAGTAAGTAGCCAACACGAATAACAAAATGCATTTTGAACTGCGGTAAACAATCATTGTATGTTACAATTTTTTAAAGACAATATTAAAAGTGATTTTGTTCCAATGTAATAAATTGTAATAATATAGCAACGACTGAAATGAATATTACACTTTAACTTCATTCCAAAACTGAAATTTTTTTATATTATTATGCGGGCATCTACAGTGCATGCCCACGGCCGCCATGCATGCTCATTATTTTTTACTTCTACGTCATGGTACTTTCATTTCATGTACCGGTGTTTACTCGGCGATACGCGGGAATAATTAAAATGTGGCGTCTCATCACTATGTATATTTTAAACTAACAAGTCTTTTGACAGAAGGACCACATTTATCTATCAAGGAAACAAAAAAAAAATGAATATACAAAAATCTTTATCGATAACGGTATCGATACTATCCCAGCGCAAACTTTGTGTGGTCGCCTCCTATTGGTCGACGACGCCATGTTGTAATCAGTGGTACCAACACTACGACATATGCGGTATCGATCTATTTTTTTTTTATAATTTTATAAGAACGCGTTTTTTCCTCTATTTACGATGAGAAAAGTTCTTTTTAACTTTTATAAACGTATTTTGATGATTAATTTCATATCAGAGCTGTAAATATTGCTAGAGAAAATATGAAATTCACGCAGATGTTTCAACGTTGTAAGGTTGGTACTTGGTGATACAGCACGGCGCCGGCCGGCAAAAAAATGAAAACAGATTAACAATAATAGGTAAATAAGATGTTAATTTTGATGTAGGGCGTTCTTTTGTTTTGCAATTAGCAGTATTTACAAGTAAGTAAAGTACCGATAAATACAAATCACTTTTACTGTTGTTAAGTCATAACTATTTGTGAGCCTATAGCTACCAATTTAGGAATAATTTTTGTGTAGGTGGGACCAACTATCTAATGTTAGGTAGGTAGGTAACTACAAGCAAGGACTTGAATTTAATTGAACTCAATATTAATGGCTAAAAGAGATCTTGTTAGTAAATTACCTACCTAGGTATATCATCATGACGATAAATATTACCGGATCCTGTTTCAAATAAACCTATTTACATCTACAGCACAAAATAGAAATGATTTTGTGTCTTTGTAGTTAGAAAAATATCTTGACTTTAATTAATATTCATTTACAGTTTCCTAAGTTGATAGAAATTAAATAAATTAAAACTTAACATATAACTTATCGAAAATCAAAATATCGAATACGTTTCATCGAACGATCAAAATATCGAACGATCAAAATATCGAATGCTCAAAATATCGAACGTTCAGAATATCGAACCATCAAAATATCGAACGATCAAAATATCGAACGATCAAAATATCGAAAGTCGATATAAACGTTTTTATTAAATTTCATCACGCATCATTTCTGAACTTTCCTTTTTGGGACAGGCTAGGCTTATAATAGGTCCCCACGGACATTATTTCTCAAAATTTATAAACTTGAAGAAATGATGCATGATGAAATTTAATAAAAACGTTTATATCGACTTTCGATATTTTGATCGTTCGATATTTTGATCGTTCGATATTTTGATGGTTCGATATTCTGAACGTTCGATATTTTGAGCATTCGATATTTTGATCGTTCGATATTTTGATCGTTCGATGAAACGTATTCGATATTTTGATTTTCGATCATTTGTCATTCGATATGGCGTAGGTAACCCAGGTCCTACTTAGATTAATAAAGCCTTAGGTAAGTACTGAAATGATTTACCTACTCAGACCCATGGACCAATAAAAAAAATTGTAGGTCCATGATCAGACCTAACAGTTGGTTATTGAGTTGTCAGTTTGCCACAAAATAAGCCTGAATATCTGTATTTTATTGCATTGCAGGTCTTGAAGTCTTTTCACCGCATTTTTCCGGGCGTGTCCAAGCTGGCCGCTGCCAAAGGTTACTTAAGGCTAAGTCTAGCCATAGAAGGTAAGTAACCTATTCTGTGGTTTAACTAGACCCTTAGATTAATAAAGGCTTTATTAATCTAAGACTAGACCCGCATTTGCTAGGACTGCTAAGCAAGGCAAGTGCAGTCTAATTAGAGAATCTGTAGGTTTTACTGATGAAACTTGACCTCCACTAACATTATCAGCATTGGTGCTAGGTCTACAGCCGAGTAGGTAGGTAGGTACAACATTACAGGTGTCCCGCAAATTTTATTGGGGACAACCCGTAAAAACTTTGTATGGGAAGACGAGTTAGTTTTATGCAAATTTGCAAGTCATAGAACAATTTTTTTTCCCCATGATGTGTGGATTGTGGTAGTAAGGTTGTCCTTTATTTAGATTTACGGGAAATCTTGTAGACCTAGCACCTACCCAACCTACCTACTTGGGGTTTTTGGGACGCAAGTTATTATTTTTGTTATGAAACTGGCCTAGGCATTTAGGCAACCTAGGTTAGGTAGGTACAATGGCTTAGATGCAGTCAAGGTCTAGCTAATCTCAATAGCTCTCAATACTCGATCTAACCTATTTACCTACAAAGCATGCACTAAGTGACAATACTTATTTGCGTACATTGCGTAGGTACATCGCTTAAGTCTACCATCTGTTCTTACGGCCTACAAATTGTACAATTTCACCACTGTACAGTGGCGCCACCCAAAGTGATTCGTCTGGCGATACTTACTCTTTGCAACGCATACATTGACGACCAAAATCAGCTTGTAGAACTGGAGACATCGCCAAACAAATCTATTTTAAACCTCAAAACATTGTTAGCTTTCAAGTTGTGCGAGTCACACGTTAACTTTTCTATTTACTGTCACATTTTGAAGTCTATTCAATAAATAATACTTAATTGATTCCCGAGCTATCAAGAAATGAATATTACATGTGATTGAAAGTAAGCCAGTTCATAAGACGTTATAAAAATAACACTCAATGACAGCCCAGTGTAAATTAAAAATGAAAAAAAAAATTAGAAAAGCAGATTGTTGATTGGCTGACCGACAAATTAATTTTTGCGGCAAAAATGACACTGACTAAACTAAAATTAATAGATACCTACCTACTTGATCCGATCTACTTACACATCGCTTTCTGCAGTTTCTGCAGTCAATACTCTGCAAGTATCAAATTCTGTTCATTGTGAAAAACCTTGGGGGAGGCCTTTGTCCAACAGTGGACGTCATTTGGCTGAAACGATGGATCAAATTCTGAGATGATTAAAACCTCATTATTTCAGCCCACGACAGTATGGCAGTCCACTGGTCAGGTAACCTCCCACACATAGTTCTAGGCGTGATCAACATCCAGCTCATGAACCAAACATCTCACAAACTCCTTGACAAAATTGTTAGGTGGTTAGGTGAATCAAAATTAACCCTTTTACGTTCGGCAAAGAAAGACTCCAATTTTATACTTTTGGCTAGTAAATTTCGAAATTCAAAATTAAAACCTACTCACAAATTCGGCAAACAAACTGGAGGCAATTTGATGGCCAAATTGACCCGTTTGAAAGTAAAACTTATCGAAATATACGTGGTAATAAAGGGAAGTTAAATGTTTACTTAGTATTATGATCAATACAAAAGCACAACATTTAAAAGGTATACAAGATAAGTAACAAAATTCAAAATTAGAAACAAAAATGATCTGGCAAGCACATTATTTAGAAACAGAAAAATTAGTAAAATCAAAATTTAAACTAGATAAATCTGCAAAAACCAAACATGACCAAACTTAAAAAGTACACTTAGAGAGAAACTACAGATACTTAAAAACAAAAAAGAAAACGACTCAAGAAAATACTCACAAAAATTAAACTTAAAACCTTAAAACCCATAGAAGAAAATTGACTAAAACATAATAAAAAAGGCTCTGGTGACCATGCTAGAGGTAGAAAGAATAAAAAAAAAAAAAAAAATTTTAAGCGATATAAAAGCCCTGGAAAGAGCCTAAGTACTGAATCAATGGTTTGATTGATTCCCAGCACGATAGTTGGTTATCGTGGCCTCTATACAAAATGCTCGTCTCTTGACACAGAATGAGGGTGTTCGCGATTGAAAAATCCGCCAGATGGCAATACGTAGACGGGAGGTCCAAATGCTGCATGATTGGTGGATTTTGATATGACATTGACAGATATGTCAAAATCCACCAATCATGCAGCATTTGGACCTCATGACATTGACAGATATGTCAAAATCCATATGTATTGCCATCTGGCGGATTTTTCAATCGCGAACACCCTCATTGAATAAAAATAACTACCAAAATAAGGCCAGACATGTACACCAAACAACTGCAAACCCTCCTGCCAGATGTCGTAATCGCTGAGTCACGACTGGAGACTTTCACATCGATCGCCGCCCAAAAAGGCACTCATCTCAGGGCGCCTGGTCCGGACACCATTTTCAGATACAAAGTGATATTTATTAAGCCTTTTGGCTGGTGAAATTTTGTGCCTTTTCCTGTTCGTACCTACTTTGATGATGTTAGTCTTTTCAGCTTAATGAACTATAGGATTGGTAGCTAGGTAATTCAGAATGAAATTAAAAACTTTCCTCACTGAACTCAAAACTTATCGTAAGACGGTTTTCTGTTTCTAACCCATTATTTTTATAGGTTCACTAGCTTTCCGCCCGCGGCTTCGCCCGCGTGGAATTTTGTCTGTCACAGAAAAACTTTATCGCGCGCGTCCCTGTTTCAAATACCGGGATAAAAACTATCCTATGTTCTTTCCCGGGACTCAAACTATCTCTATGCCAAATTTCATCAAAATCGGTTGCGAGGTTTAAGCGGGAAAGCGTAACAGACAGACAGACAGACAGACAGACAGACAGACAGACAGACAGACAGACAGAGTTACTTTCGCATTTATAATATTAGTTGGGATGTTCTACCTGCTTTGCCGTGCTAGCAATATCAGCAGTAACTCCAATTTTTGCTATGAAAAATCCTTTCAGCTCATCTGAAAGAGTTCATTACGCTGATTCTCCATCAATGTAGCATAACTCAGTTTCATAAGTGGAGTTACTGTAGATTGTAGATATCGCTACCACAGCAGTGCTGATCTTGATCGTACTAAATTGTATTCTCGCAGCCCATACATTTCCCCGAGATATCAATCAAATGACAGCGCAAGAGGACACGTCACTCCATGTGGGAGGACTTCATTCACCACAATCACCACGACAACAGGAACTGCCTTCAGCTGACCTCGCTCACCACGCAACGCGGTCATTGCTAATCCTACTTACTAGCAATTTAACTATCTTCAAAGATCTGACATAAAAATATAGAAGCTTAGGAAGTGGAAGAGAGACCGTGATTTTCACGTCACTTATATCACGTTAATAAGTAACTATAGCATTCTAGCAGTGTGACGTCAGGCGACGCGATACATCGTGGATGAGCAGAATATCAGACGAGTCAATATGGCATATACCTACTTACAACCGCTATGTTACCATGTGCGTGGATGTCACTGTTCCTCAATTTTAGGGATGGCTCAGCGCCTGGGCACAAGACAGGTAGGTGTCTAGGGGCGTACCGGAGCTCGGAACTCACTGCTTGAGTGAGTGCCCATCAACGTAGGTAGGTAGGTTATGTAGGTACTTTTAGTAGGCGTGAATCGTAATATTTTCAGCCACTCTCTGGTAGTAAATTTTAGTTCAAGTCCAGACAGTATGAAATTTTTATCCATATGACAATTTGTTTCCAACACGAAGCAAATGAAAGCTCACTAAAATAGCTCGCATTAAAACTGAACTAAACCACAACTACTTAAACTGCGTGAAAAACCGCGACTTTGTAAACGCTCTGATACGTTTTCATAATAAATTGTTTGATTATTAGAACTTCACGCCCCGTTTCACGGTCCAAGTCTCCATGAACGTGTGGCCTAACTAAGATAGTGCATATCTTAATGCATACGTGAATTCATACATGATGGATATGCAAAATACTTTTATTATTACCTACTGTCTGCATAGGAATCTCTTATCTGTACATGTTTAAAATATTATTGAAGATACATAAGTTTAAAACACTCGCACACACTTTACTCTTATATTATTTGACATTAGGTAACTTTGTGAAATTCCTATTGTGAATTATATTAAAATCAACATTTTCCCACTGCTTTATTTTCAACCTGATTTAAAAAAAAAACTTCTACGGTTAGAATCAGATGATGGGTAATCCGTAAAATCAACCAAGTCCACCAATGACACAGAGAAATCACATTCATGAATGGGGTGGTTTCCTTTTGCATAAAAATATGGTTCTATTTTTGAATCTCCTTGGAATATTTTAGTGGGTTGAAGATTTAGGAAAACGACACGACACGACCCGTTTATTTGTGACAAGTGACAGTGACGTTTGATTTGAAAATTTGAATTTCGAATCAGCTAGGGTTGAACAAATTGGAAAAAAATCAAGAATACAAAATTTTAATGAAGAATGTTCACTAATTTTGTTTTTTAGCTTTCTGTATTCTCTGTTAAAAATAAAAAATACACGTGAAAGATTTATTTCGATACGTCAATTAGTTTCCAAGATATTGAATTTTAAAAGTCCCGCCATTTTATGCGCGTGACGTCATATTACAGTGACTGGTTCATATTTGTATGGGTGGAATCTTGCAAGCTGAATTAAGACCCACTTCCAGGCAACCGATTAAGCTGAAATTTCGCAAACACATGTGATTTGGATGACCATGCAATATTATGATGACTTGGAGCTGATCTGATGATGGAGCTGGAAGGTGGCCATAGGAACTCTATAATAAAACGACTTAAATGCATCGAGTTTGGGCTCGTTCGTTTTGTATTGATGAGTATTTTAATTCTATATAGTAATCGAGGTCTAATGATGGAGCTGGCAGGTAATTCGCAATAAAACGACACAATCGCATCAAGTTTGGGTTTGGTTCAATTTTAATTTCTGTGATGGGTCTGGGTGTTAATATGTATAATAAGTTTGTATTTACAAAAAAAAATATTTAAGTATGTCTAAATCCGTTTTCTAGTGAGCGGGGACGCTGTGAATGTACGTCACACGGGGTCACGTGACCGTCGGCGGGACTCAATATTTAAGCGAACTTTGAATGCCTATAAAATCATAACTACTGGGTATTTTTGAATGAAATAAAAACTAATGTATTTGTAAATGTAAAAGCTTAACTGTAACATAGGTTTCAAGTGATTTTGCATACCTAGTAACATTCTCAATTATAACTCTATTTTTCTCTTAACATTTAGTCACCGTACCTATTACTGTGTAAGTTTTATTTAACAAACTCAATACTACGAATGCAAACAAAAAAGTATGCGTCATATTATACTTACTTAACCAATTGACTCATGCCTTATTTTGGATCGAACCTTGTGAGTAGTTTTGTTTGTAATTTTTTTTATCGGCTCATTATTTTGTGTGTTAAATTACATCGATTAAATAATCGCAATATTGTGTATGAACTACATTATGCAATTATAAAAAACATATTATATTAACAGATAACAGATACGCAAACAAGTTTGTCTGATAAAAAAAATGTTTTTCCTTTACTAAAAAGGTTACATACAATAAGCTTTCAGTGACCTCCCCGAGTTTTTCTTTTTGCTTGTAGTTTCCAAGACCTTCATTAACATTAGCATGTATGCAAATGTAAATAGTTGAACGAAAGCGTTGATGATCTAATTAGTTAACCATGTCACTTACAGTAGTCAACAGTAATCATCATTTCCAATAGACTCGTATGTGTCGCTCGCGTGATCTAAATATTTTAACCTGTTTGCACAAACTGTCGTGACATAAGCACGGTTGTTTGTGATGAATGTGTCGCTGACATCAGAGATATCATGGCCAGCATAACTGGATCCCCACGACAGCAATTTAATATCAAAAACGAACGGACGCCGCTCATAACTGGGACCGACAGAGGTCTTCATTGTGTGGTCGTTATGTATAAATGCATTTCTAAATATAGAAACAAGGCGAGTGATGTCAGGTACCTACGTGCCAATGTAGGCCCTCCGAGCCTGACCAACTTGGTACTTCTTAAATTGGTCAATAAAAATTACTGTTTTAATGATAAACGATAAGATTTCGTCGATAAATTCTCGGAAGCCAGTCCCCAGAGGGAGTAATTTCCTTTTTTCTGACCGTGACATACTTTATTAATTCATAATTTATTTATTATACCTACCTACTTACGTACTTCTGACTAGTTTTTTTTTTACAGCTATGACATAAGATATTTAGGTAGGTAGGTAGATGGTATTTTTTATTTATTTAAATGTTAAGCGACGTGGATTTTGTGTATTAAAATGAACTTTGATAAAGTAATTATCACATTATCAAGGTCTCTCAAGTAGGGCATGAATATCGGAATCTCGGAATCTCGTAATATCGGAATCTCGGACTGCGAGATCCGATATTTCAATTCCGATATTGAGCGACCCAATATCGTAATATCGGAATCAGATAAAAGTTTTAATTGAGATTTTAAACAAAGCGTTTAAACTCGCCACAACCTGCCACAAAGCCCAAAGTACATTATTGGTAAAGACCAATGATTTTCTCATGTCTCTCACCATCACTTTTTGTTCTACTGCAAATATTTTAATATATTTACTATTTATGGTTAATTTAACTTGTTCTAAATCAATTTTAGCAATTGCCATAGGTACTTGGTCAACAAAGAACGACATCTCAACTCCCTTTCAAACATTAATTTTACTGGACTATGGACCGTCAGTTCTGCGTACTATGTGCCCTGCCCATTGCCACTTCAGCTTGCTAATCCGTCGGGCTATGTCAGCGACCTTAGTTAGTTTACGGAGCTCCTCATTTCTGATTAGATCTCGTAAAGAAACACCAAGCTTATCCCTCTCCATAGCACGTTGTGCCCTATATTCAAAGGCCACGTTTTCGAGCCGTATATCATCACTGGTAATACACACTAATTGAAGACTTTCGTCTTCGTATTCGACGATTTACCTCTTTCTCGAAATTGCATCTAACTACCTAGCTGATCGTTTGTCCGAGATAGACAAGACATACGTACTTGTCAACAATCTCGAGAATTGAGCTCCTAACCGAAACTGGGTAAGGAGCAACATGGACATTCGACATAAGCTTAGTTTTTTCCATATTCATCCGAAGGCCTACCTGTTGGGAAACTCGATTAGGGTCTTCGAGCATTGTGATAAGGTCTTCCAACGGTTTTTCCTTAGTACGCAAAACAGACGGACGATGAGGCAGCAAGGTTCTGAAGTGGAGGCCACGTACCGGAAAGCGCAGCGTAAGACTCATAACCACAAGGTGGACCGACGACCTCATAAAGGTAGCAGAAAGGCGCTGGATACAGGCCGCCACCAACCGGCCATTGTGAAAATCAGCATCGGAGCCTGTGTTCAGCAGTGGACGTCGTATGGCTGACATGATGATGATGGATGGAACAAATTACAAGCATATTCAAGTTTTTTACCACTCTCTACAATTTTTGTAACACGTGATTTGAATGACTCTAAAATTCGTTCCGCCAACATAAAACAGGGTAATATAATGAAGGAGTAAAAGTTTGTTTGATACCTGTGATTTTACAAAAACACTTTAATTATTTGCTAGTCCATATAGGCTCATTATAAGTAACCATTCATTATCAGGTGATCCGTCTGCTCGTTTGCCTCTTGTCACATAAAAAACCAAATGCAGTGCTGTTCAATTTTATGAAGTGCTGTCACAGAATACATAATAGTAGCAACAGAAATTGCACTCCTTTGTGTAGGACCAGATGCCGGCATTTTAACGGTAATAATAATAATGCAAAATATCTAACGCACATGGTGCATTCGAAATCGCACCTTACTACTACGCTCACAAAAGCGCAATTTTTTTGTGTTCAGAATTGATCTACCTCACAGCTCAAGCGTCAGGGTTGTATAAGCAAAGTAAAATAAATAAAAACTTAATTTTAAGAAGCATTTATTGTATTTACGATTGGTAAACTTTAATCTAGTGGTGTTTGTATAATCGTACCATCTCTAAAGTACCTATTAATAAACTTCAGTGTTGCGATAATAATTCGAAATTGGACAAACAGTTTTAAAAGGTGCAGTGTCGGAAAATGGACATGGTGAAGTAAAGTTAATGTTTTATTAGCTAAAATATTTTATTTGCTACGGTTTTTTGTCATTTAAGTATTTCAAAATTATTTAAAAAGTGTAATTTTTTTAATTATTTAAATCACTACAGTTAATTATTATTCCTAAATATTACGATTTTCCATTAAAGACGAATAACAGTGCTGTTGGAACAATAAACCTTGATTGCGACGATGATCGACCGAGCGTGTATAGAAATACGCGTGTGCTCACAGGCGCGTGGCGGCCCTAACTGATTTGCAACTTGAAGTTGTCGCGCGCTGTAGGTAATTATCTCGGCCGGCATAGGCGAGTGACGGAGGCCTGGTGCTGTTTTGTACCAAATTAAAGATTTTGATTAAAATCATTATTTTATTGTAAACAGAATCCAGAATTCTTTCGAATATAACCAAATATTAATTTTGTAGCACATGAACTCAATTCCGATATTAATATCGGAATTCCGATATTGAGATCTAATATCGGAATCCAATATCGGAATTGAAAACCTTCCGATATTACATGCCCTACTCTCAAGGTTGTTTATTTGTAGAATTGACTTAATACTTTAGTATATTGATATCTTGATATATGTATAGCAATAGGATTTTATCAGGAATGACAACAAAACAATATTAAATAAATAAAAACTTTATTATATACATTAAATTATATTGTTCAAAACAATTTTAATCGTAATAAAACTTCGGTTATTGAAGCCTTCATAATTATTCACGTTTGGCCTTTGGCGTGGCGTCCAAACTTCATAAATACATAAAGAGATGTCTATATAATAGATCAGCCTTTACAATTTCAGATCTAGCTCTTAACGAGGCTTGGTAGAATCACAAGGAATGTATTTAACAATACAAATGCTTTCGATTCATATTATGTCATGACCGGGAAATTTTAGTCGTGCTTCTGTTAAAAGTTAGAAAGCATGTCTAATCAATACTCAGTAGGTATTTATAGGAATCATTAATGTTACTTAAACAAAAAGTAACAAGACATATAATGGCATGTACTTTTAAAGCGATGAGCTTTTTATCGCGAACATTTAGTGGTGGTCTTCGATCTCCTGCTCCTGCTCCTCGTCGAACTCGGCGTCCTCGTCGGCGGTGGCCTCCTGGTACTGCTGGTACTCGGACACCAGGTCGTTCATGTTGCTCTCGGCCTCCGTGAACTCCATCTCGTCCATGCCCTCGCCGGTGTACCAATGCAAGAAAGCCTTGCGCCTGAACATAGCCGTGAACTGCTCCGAGATGCGCTTGAACAGCTCCTGGATGGCGGTGGAGTTGCCGATGAAGGTGGCAGCCATCTTGAGGCCACGGGGCGGGATGTCGCACACGGCAGTCTTCACGTTGTTCGGGATCCATTCCACGAAGTATGACGAGTTCTTGTTCTGGATGTTGAGCATCTGCTCGTCGACCTCTTTCATGGACATGCGTCCACGGAAGATGGCGGCGACGGTGAGGTAGCGGCCGTGGCGCGGGTCGCAGGCCGCCATCATGTTCTTGGCGTCGAACATCTGCTGGGTGAGCTCGGGTACGGTCAGAGCACGGTATTGTCTGCTGCCACGGGATGTGAGAGGAGCGAATCCAGGCATGAAGAAGTGGAGACGTGGGAAGGGAACCATGTTGACAGCCAGTTTGCGAAGATCAGCGTTCAACTGACCGGGGAACCTAAGGCAAGTTGTGACACCAGACATTGTAAGTGAAACCAAGTGGTTGAGATCACCGTAAGTGGGTGTGGACAGTTTGAGTGTACGGAAACAGATGTCATACAGAGCCTCGTTGTCGATACAGTAGGTTTCGTCTGTGTTTTCTACTAGCTGGTGAACCGAGAGAGTCGCGTTGTAGGGTTCAACGACGGTGTCTGATACTTTGGGCGAGGGGACGACTGAGTATGTGTTCATGATTCTGTCGGGGTATTCTTCACGGATCTTTGAGATGAGAAGTGTTCCCATTCCTGAACCGGTACCACCGCCAAGGGAGTGTGTGAGCTGGAAGCCTTGTAGGCAGTCGCATGATTCTGATTCCTTGCGGACTACGTCAAGTACTGAGTCGACGAGTTCAGCGCCTTCTGTGTAATGTCCCTTGGCCCAGTTGTTTCCAGCACCAGACTGTCCGAAGACGAAGTTGTCTGGGCGGAAGATCTGTCCGAAAGGTCCTGAGCGGACAGAATCCATGGTGCCGGGCTCAAGATCGACGAGGATGGCGCGGGGCACATATTTGCCACCCGAGGCTTCATTGTAATAGACGTTGATGCGTTCCAACTGCAAGTCGGAGTCTCCGTGGTAGGCACCGGTGGGGTCGATGCCGTGCTCGTCGGAGATGATCTCCCAGAACTGTAAAAGAAAGAAAAAACGTTATAGACACGATTGCAAGCGCAAACTCGAACAATATCTATTAAAATTCCAACACGAAAGCTCTCGGGAGTCATTTGTAAGTGCGCCTCGCTTTCGAACCGGTTTAGTGCATGCCCTAAGTGATATCTCGAAACGTCTCCAGTACATGGCAAAGCAAGTGCCGTAACTTTTTAGTGTAGAATGGTACACAAATGGAAAGTTGAGTTGGTTGACGCGAGCTCAATGAACCATCGCGTAAATGGTAGACAGGATACATAATACATCTTTAATGACGACGGAGAGGATTACGCAAGACAATGGTTTGAGTTATGGCGGGCGTGTACAATGCACTCGCCTTGGCGACGGGCGACGCCCACGCCTCGTCCCTACTTGCTTTATCTCTCCATATAAGTAGTGAATGTCTTGTACGAGCTTACGATATAAATTAGCATTCAATTTTCGGCGCTCGTTGAAATCCATGGCCTGATTTTCAGGCGCTGACCATATGGTCAGATGTTTGTGTAAATTATTGTAATCCAGTTGGTCGTTAACTCGTCACATGAAAAGAAATCCTTGACGAAGCAAGACCTCCTAGAGTAAACGCCTAGAGACTGTTTGAAAAGTATTAAAATTCAGCAGCGAGTACGAACACCGATAAGTATGATGTCATTTCTGTGGGCGTCTGTGTGGGTAAGGCAAACGTGGCTCGCCTGACACAGACATATAAGGCAAAATGACTAATACGGCTCGTTCGACTCAGGGCTTCGAGATTCGACGAATAACATCGAGCTATGCTAATTTTGCCAATGCTATCGGCAGCTCTGTAACTTTATTGACCTGTTTTTCCTCTTGTTAATTAAAACAGTTGATATCGTAGCGACAAACATGTTCATTTTGTTGTTTTTAACCAAAAGTTGTAAAATATTACACCTGGCACAAGTGATTTTGCTTTTAAAAGGAGAAACACAGTCTTTTCGCTAGTTCGCAACAAGCTCATTTTGCCCTCTCATCCAAACCAAATATGTTTCGTAACCAAGATTAATCGAATATGACTTTACAGATCCATCAAAAAGAACTCATCAAGATACTTTCAAACATCATGACAGTAATGATTTTAATAACAACAAAAAGTGAAAGGTGATCGTGTTCGATTGTGCGAGGCTGCTTTCGAAGTAACTAGATAAGTAAGCAAGAAAGTGCCGTGTGACCGGCGCACGCGCAGGGAAACCCTAACCTGGCATTTACAATGGGCTTTCTTAGACATTCTTAGTGCAGGTGTAAAGTGGCTTTGAGCCTTATTCTCAGAGTCTAGAGACCAAACCGCAAGAGCCTTGAATTGTGGCGAACATTCCTCGGACCTTTTCTAAGTACTGAGCCTTTTGTGTAGGTCATTGTTAGGTCTGCAAAGATGTTTTTATTTCACAAATTAATTGTGATTTTAAAACGAGCTTGTATTCAACAATTTTAAGCATAAGTTTATATTCAATGCAGGTGTTATTGAATTATTGACTATTAGTTCTTATTTTAATTGTTCACTATTTTTTAACTGTCTATTCAAATTCATTTAGGCAAATTCTTGCCGAAATAATAAATTCTGAGCTGGTTAGCTCTTTGAGCTTGGAATTTAAAACAAGTTTAGACATTCAGTAAGTACCTATTTTGCAACTCCACTCCCACCTTTTCTGGTCATAAGCACCATAGCAGTAGGTACATAACTAAATAATTCATGGGCTCGCGGCTTGGGAATCTCTTAACGGTTCTCGAGGCTGAAATATTGCGTTTTAAAAGAGAGTGCATTCTGCTATGGCTGTGCGATGGAAGTTATTTATAAGCTCGGACGTCGACCGTCGGGTCAACGCCCTCAGTAATCTATCGACTTTCATTTCTATTGGAATATAGATAAGATAGTCTTATATGAGCAGTTATTGCCAAGCCGCATATTCGGTCTTATTACTCTCCACGCGATTTATTATCCAGTTATAATAACCGCACAGTAAAACTGCGCGAACGGAATGCCTACATTTATTGATCATTTTAGTTTTTCTCCAACATAACAGTGTTTCTGTTATGAATCATTCTCGAATTTATCATGATCATTAGAGTATGAAAAACGGTTGAGGTCATCACATTTTCAAAGCTATTGTTTCGGTCGCAATCATTTGGTGAAATTGCCCGTAACGCCATGTCTGCACTAAAATATACTGCTAAAATATGGTTCAAAGAACATACATTTGTTTAAAGTACTTTAAAACAAGGCAGCCAAAGAGATATTGATGCGGGCTGTTGATGTGTATATCATCCATGTATATTTATTTATAAATTGTTAAGTACACATCTTTCCTCTGACCAAATTCCACGGCATCTTCGTGATTCAAAATCTGACTAAGCAATGACTTGTACGGACATAAATAGCGAAGTAATAAAAGAAGAGAAACTATACGCATTGGATTGAAATGCTATATTATAACGGGTCGATCAATGGCATCTTGTCTTTGCAAATCCGATATTTGTACACGCCCCAGTTTTCGGGTTTCGTGTAAAACGAGCAATTAATATTACGGTACAAGACATTGGTGGCTTGATCTATTGGCCCTAATATTTAACATTTGGTTCAGCTATGTCCATTGGCTGCCTTTCGTGGGAATACAAATGTCTAATTTGTAACAATAGAACAACATTGCTCCCAAGATTTCTCTTTTGTTTTCAGAATGGCATTGTCTAATTGTCGTCTGTTGTTACATAAAATTTGAATACTATTTTTACTATTATGTTGTGAACGGACGGCGGCCTAGATTATTATCGACAAAGATAAAGCCGGTGGTTGAAAATTGCATGTAATTTATGCACCGTGAGTTTCACCGATATATTTGATGGGAAAGTTGATAATTGCACATAATTTACGGTGTATGGTGAATTTCTAAAATGTGCCATTTTCTATGTCGGTCGTAATATCGGTGCTATAAATGCCAACGGGATGTTTATGTTAATTCATATACTGCTTAATAATTATTATTTTATTACAACAAAACCGGTTAGTTTGATAAATAAAACACTAAAACTCCTTGACAACAAAAATAATAAATTGCTTGTTAATGAAAATCACGAACGAGTTCATAAATTGGCTGTGTGATTGGTCATTGTCTGTATAAGGAATGATGACCAATAACACCAAATAAATCAAAAGAGGAGAGAAAACTGTTATCTCGCTCGCAACCCGCAAGTTACTTATAAATACTAAAATAAAATCATTATCAAAGTTATGTAGCTATTAATATGCAAATTATCTTATAGCGCCACGAAGGACGTATCTAATAATCAATTTGCATAAGACATGAACTACTTAATTCGATGTTGAAAAACCTTATAATTATCATTATTAGGTATTAACTTTATTTGAATCCGACACAAAAATCTAAATAAAACAATAATTAATGCAGCATAAATTAATTATAAGGGCGTGACAACCCTGCCTATTCGCGCGTGAGAATTTCAAATTCGGAACACACTCTTCCTTGTCTACTATTCCTGTCTAGCGAACGGAACTATGCAATAAGAGACAATCGTAATTCACAATCTATCGTTAATTTATAAAAAATCTTACAATAATTAAATGAAAACGAGCATCTAGTGAAGCGAGTCGTAATTTCTATTGGAATTCCATGGTGATAACGAAAACCGTTACACCCGTTATGAACTAGCAATGGAGAACTAGGATAAAAAGTAGAAAAAAATAGATTTACCTTAGCTCCAATCTGGTTGCCGCACTGACCGGCTTGGAGATGCACGATTTCCCTCATTTTGTTATTTGATTTTAATAAATTATTTTAACACACCGCGACTCTCGCACGGCTTCGAAGATGTGATCTGACAGCGAGCGCAGTCGGTGGGGGGTTTTGAGGCGATCGTCGCCTCCGCGGAGCGCGGGCCCGGCGCGCCGCCATTGGCCGGCGCCCGCCATCTGCAACCGCGGCAAACTTCACACCGTGCGAATTTTGTCATACACAAATGGAAAGATCCTTGCAGCTTTAAAAGGTAATGGTTTACATTTTGCAGGGGTCCTATACGGTTAACTGTTATTGTGTTAAATGCTTTTATGATTTCTTGAATGAATTCTACTTTAAAATACTTCATTCGAAAAGGGGACTGCGGCGCATTTTTTACCGGTCCAGCTGAAGCAACAATGCGAGTTTATACCCTACTACAATGAATGAAATGAGTTAATAGATTGTTTGAACTTTTTTTGTGCCCATGTAAATAATAGAAAGAACTTATACGGAGGTGTAGGTATTATTTTAAAATATCTGATGTAATGATGCTAAAGTTAGCAGTAAAATTAATAGGTCAGTAGGTGGTAGCTTGGTTGCAATTTGTTAAGCATCAATTAAATGTGTCAGTCTACGTGACCTTTTTTGGAGGATCTTGCTTGAGCTCATTGTTTTCAACTTTTTTTTATATTACTGTATCCAATCCAACTAGCTCTGAAATTGAATGCTGGCCACATAAGTTTGCACATTAATAACTATGTTTAAAAGTTTTAAAGAAAATAAATAATTACTTTTACCTAAAGCTCAATTTATTAATGAAATATTGCTTACAGAAAAGGCATTAAAATAAATTAACGAATAAGAAATTATCGACCAAAGTAAGAGCTTAAACTCGTTTTTCCAAAAACAGCCGTAATTTATTGTCGTTCGCCATATTTCTGTTCCAATTCGTTTTGCATTTTGTTTGGTTCCGTTTTACATGCATCGCGGGATATTTTTGGCTTTTCGGCTAAAACTGCGTCCACTCCCTACAGACGACGTCATCGTCACCCTTTTTATGTTACTTACAAATTCTGTGACTTTGCCCGCGTAAAATAGGGCCCAAAAATCATATGAGGGCTGAGTGCGTTAAAAATATGTATGAAATAGTTCTTGAACCTTTCCGCTAGGGGCGCTGTACAATCCGTCATAATTTTTACATTTTATGACATTTTTACGCGCTCACCAGTGAGGACGTTTGATGTAGGTAAACTCAGCCCACTGCAGCACTGTTGTGATGGTAATGAGTTATTTTATTTGAAAATGATTATTAATTAAACAAAAATCTACACTACAAAAAGGAAAAAAAAACTTTATTACGTAATCGGATTAAGCGTTTAAAATATTTTTATGAAATAGGACTAGCTGACCCGGCGAACTTCATAATCGTCTGAGTCCATCCATACTCTCTCATCTGTGGAGTCCATCAGAATTATTGTAAGATTGTAATAGCAATAGTAAATTATTTATTCAAATCGGTTTAGTAGGTACCTACCTACTTTCAGAGCCTATTCAATAAGTACAAACAATCAAAATAAATCTTTCTTCTTTCTACTTAGTTGCGAGAGGCGAGACTGGCTAAAACAGAACCTAGGCGTTATTTACAACAGATGCATAGGTGGAATTCCTCTTCAATTAACAATAACGTTTGTTTACTACAAAGCAATTGAATGTTTAGAATATCTCCAGATGCGTGCGGCGCATTTTTTAGTTAAAAAAACCTAACTAACTACTTGTAATCATTATAGCCTAGGCTGCCCCTTTACATTTTGAACAAAAAGTACAACTACTCGTATATTATTTACAAGTTAATGTTAAGTAGATATCAATCCAAAAAACGAATGTGCAAAGAAAGCAGACTTCACACGTCGAGAAATTGTGTAAGACATTAAAACGTACTTTCTCGGCTGACATAACTAATGACAATTTTAAAGTTACTCTCATTTTGTGCTCAGTATTGTTGTGGTTCAGACTGAACCTTTCAGTGTTGGACATCTTTAGGGCTCGCGCGCACGGATGACTTTTGTCACCGTGACTTTTTTGAAGTCCAGCACGTAGCGACGTGGTGGGTGACATAAAGATTGTATGGAAAACTTTTTTACATTTTACATACAATCTTTATGCAGGTGAAAAAAAAGTCACAGCGACAAAAGACAATCGTGCGCGCGAGCCCTTAACCTACCTCCTGTCATCTTCTTCGCCCACCTTCACTCGTTTAGGAGTTGCCGGTCCAATGTCTATGTTAAACGACGCTAAAACATACTGTATTTGGACGCTATGACTCATTCAATAAGTTTTTTCACCTCTACATAAAAATATCGACCCGAAACAGTTTTAGCGCGGTACGAAGAAACATCTGTTTTCAAATGCTAATTTAAATTTCAAAGCTGTATAAGCGGCCATTTTGATAAATTATAATATTAATTTAATATTATTAAAGGACTTAATAGGTACTTACGTACTTACTTACTGAAAAAAAGTAAAATAATTATGATCTATTTTATTTACAAGTGACATAAGCATTATTTTATGCATAACAAGGCAGAGCCCCGATTACGGTAACTTTTAACGTCAACAATCCAGACGCGTTTCTGATTCTGCGATACGATTGGTCAAAACAGCTGACGTACGCTGTTGAACGACCAATCGTATCGCAGAATCGAGAAGCGTGTCTGGATTGTTGACGTTAAAAGTTACCGTAATCGGGGCTCTGGTAATAGACCGCTATCGTATTAGATGCAGTGTCTAGGATGGTACATTACTTAATATATCTGCCCTACTATTAAGTGCCTATCACTCTCGCCCGGATTATAATGTTCGGGAAAAACAGCAGCAAGCAGCGAATTCCAGTCCCTAGCTGTTTGCAATGTTCGCATTATAAAAGACTATAATTAAATTATTTTAGTAATGCGTCAGTCAAATTTAATCAATTTGGTACCTAATCCTATTCTACTTCCTCAACTAGGTACCTACATTACCTACTCGTAGGTAAGTAAGTAAGTATCCTTAATATTATAAATGTGAAAGGAAGGATGTTTGTTACACATTACACACTTTCACTGAAAAACTACGGAACTCGATGAAACTTAACAGTATTATTGTTTAATTGTTTATGCTTTAGAATAATAAAGGCTAATTAATTTAACGACCTTTGTGTGTGTGACTAACTAAATAAACTCCACGCGTAGCCGCGGGAAAAGCTAAGCTTAGAACAATATTGTCTACCTACACAGTTATTGTAATATTTACGTAGTTCGTAACTAAAATGATTATTATTATATATTTGCTATTTAATTTTGTGATCGCATTATCCGCAAATTCAATGGATATAAATACAACAATACAACTTTAGCAACAATATCTAGAATATTAATTCGACGGGGCGGACGTTAACACTGTATTATTTAAAAAACCAAGCAAACTATAGAAAAAGTAGTTCCAAGGGTAGTGGCGACCAAGGAGGATCACAGCTTCATAAGGTTTGTATAATAATTATGTTATTGTTTAATACATTACCTAAAATTGTCTACAGTTGTAAAATTAGTTCAATGATACAAGTTATGTAACTTAAAAGATGTCACCCTTTAAGCAACGAATAGCCTAGTACTTGACACTTCTCGAAGATGGCGAAAGAGTGGACTAAAGAGCCCGTGAACCCTAGAACATCCTTATTTTATAGAAATTTAAAGTTTGTCAGCAACGCATAGGTACTCCAACATAGGGAAAAACGGTGGACCATCATGAAGTTTGGACTCCTGGCTTTATACCGCAAAAGCTGATTTTTTTGTAGCATTTGGGCAATAATTAGACGATGTTTCCTCATCAGCCAGAGAGTTTTGACAGTTTCAACCCCGTGCCAAGCTTCATGATGGTTCATTGTTCTGCCCTGTGTGCGGTGGGAGCATGCGCAGACAATGTACGTATTTAGTGCTCTTTAAGTTCATTTTTGAACCTACTTATTGTTTTTATTTTTTGGTACCAAATAAATGTCTTTTCTTTCTTTCTTTTATAAAATAATGGAGGTCTGGGGTTCACGGGCTCTTAACTCTTCTAATAGAGGCCCTAAGCTAGCATTTGACCGATTGAATATTAAACAAGATTGCTTAATCTTATTAATTGTTAAGGGTATAAAATTAATTCAGAAAAATAATTGGTTCTTTTCTTTTTAGTGGAAACCTCTCCGACTGGCACCTGTTAAGAAGTCATATAAGTTGTAAGCAGACATGCAGGTGTTCCAGTACTTCCAGTTTCTTCTAATTTTTGCATTAATTGCTATGTCTTCAGCTGGATTTATTGGAAGAAGACCATGCCCCGTTGAGTATATAAGATTGGGACCAAACTGTCACAAGTTAGACAAAAACTATAATGATGGTTATTATGTTGATGATAATTATTATAATGAAATGTATTTTGATGAAAATTAGCAAAATATGTAAATGATAAGTTTTTATAAAACGAAATAAACAATACGCCAACTGGCGGGATAAATTCGCAGTTTAGATTATAAATAAAAAATTGGCCAAGTGCGTGTCGTGTCACGCGCAGTGTAGGGTTCCGTAGTTCTCCGTCGTTACTACAATATATTTCAGAAGCAAGCAATTACTTATTCATCTAAAGTCACTTTTCATATTTTCTTCTAAGGAATTTTTACTGGTTAAGAAATTTTATAATAGTTACATTAATTTAATGACTATCCGTAAAGAATACCATTCCCCACCGCCAACAGGAGGCGTGTCGTAAGAGGCGACTAAATCCTGTAGCACGAGATGGGCAGCAGCGTCTACGTGCGAAACCTTATAAAAAACTGCGCTCGCCAACCCGCCTGCCAAGCGTGGCGAGTATTGGCAACTCCCCCCCCTGATGAACGGCAGAGCTAAAACCAGGCCCCCAGTCTCCGGCAGCCCCGTTGTTCCTGATTACGGTAGCGGTTGGGGTGACGACGGGGCGGGGGGTGCTAAGAATCCCCGGAGGAGGAATAGCTACCACCACAAACGACAACTGGCCCTCGTAACACACAACATCCGCACCCTGAGGTCCGACGAAAAGATTATAGAGCTGGAAGATGAATTAAGTAGGTTGCGATGGAGTATTATAGGGCTATCGGAAGTCCGGCGAGAGGGCGAGGACACGATAACCCTGAAATCCGGCAACCTGCTTTACTACCGGGAGGGCGAACAACTGTCCCAAGGTGGTGTCGGGTTTCTCGTCCACAAGTCCCTCATTAACAACATCATTACCATCGGAAGTGTGTCGAGCAGGGTTGCATACCTGATACTCAGAGTATCCAAAAGGTACTCGTTGAAGGTAATCCAGGTATACGCACCGACCTCTACACNTCCACAACGAGGAAGCTCTTGGCCTGCATCTCACCTGATGGTAAGTGATGATCAGGCCGAAGGTGGAAGCGAGCTTCACTCGGAATCCTCAACCACAGAGGAACTGGCTATCTTACCTCTAACTGCCGGAACACAACAATGCTGTTAACATTGTTGTTATGGCGACAGACTTAGGTAAGATGGTGGTAGCTAGCCAGGCGGACTTGGAACAAGCCCTACCACCAACCAAACCGAACAGAAAATTCTGCCCCCACTGGGAATCGAACCCGGGACCTCTGCGTCTGAAGCAGGTGGTCTAACCACTAGACCACAGAGGCGGTTAAGAAGAAGTAGCTTACCTTACGCGTAGCGGGCGTGTTTCTAACGCATCTGGTCAACTATCCTATTGGTTTATAATGTCAACAACATGGTTCTTGAAATGTCAGTAGTGTCATGGCTATTCAAGTCACATAAAGCTACATACCTGTAGGTAAAGTAGAAGGCCTTCAGCGCTGCCGGCGACCTCCCGGCCGCCGCTCCGGCGCGCTCCCAAGCGGTCCCGTGTTCCCTTAAGAGTGCCCGGAAGCGGGACACTTCCTCCTCCGAAGGTTCTGCGCTCTCGCCCGCAGATTCTAACCGCCGGGTGATCCGCTTGAAACACGCCAGGCAGCACTTGCTGAGCTCGCTTGGTATTTCTGCAAAGAATTTGAAAATTAATATAACAGCTCATTTAGCACGCTTTTAGGACGCCGGGTCCCACATATTTGCTCCGCGTCAAACTGAATAATCAATTAGTTACGAACACAATTTTTGAATACATTGTCGGGTCTCAACAAGGAAAGGGACGCTTGCAGGCCCCGCAGTGTAGGGCGGAATGACTGCGAAAAGAGTCGCGGTCATGTCTAGTTTCCAAGACGTCTCCCACAGAACAGTAGTGGGAAGACCCCGGGCTTTTGGTGGATTCAAATCTCCCATAACTCGCCGTTGACCTTCAGAATGGTTAGGCCATTTTCGGAGGCCCAAAAAGCCTTCTCATCCTGCTCATCTCAGTCCTGTACAGCTTCTCATCCTGCTCGACGCTATGGGAAGTATCTAGACTTCTCCACTTACGTAGCACCTCCAATGGTAGTCGCTTGAGCGAGTTGCGAAGGTTTTCTTGTTGAACTAGCTAGATTATCCGGCTCTTCAGTTGACCTGTAAGACTTGTAAGTATCTAGGCTGTTCCACTTTCGCAGCTCCTCCAACAACGGGCGCTTGAGCAGATGTCTGAGGCCGTCCGTCTGAATTAGCTAGCTTCCAGGTCTTCAGTTGACCTGTGAGACCTATGGGATATATCTAGGCTACTCCACTTACGTAGCTCCTCCAACAATGGCCGTTTGAGCGCGGGGCTGAGGTCGTGCCAGCGGCAGTGACAAGGCTCGAGTGTGTATAGGCTCTTTCGAGCCTGGATAGTCCATTTGCGAGTATGGATAGTCCATTTGCGCGTATGGATAGTCCATTTTTTCTGCTCAATCCTGTGACAAGTGTACTTACGTAGCTCCTCCAGCAACGGCCGCTTGAGCGCGGGGCTGAGGTCGTGCCAGCGCGGCGGCAAATAGCGCGGCTCAAGTACCTATAGGTCACTTGCGAGTCAGCCTATTTGGATGGATAGGCTATTTTTCCTACTCAATCCTATGGGAAGTGTACTTACGTAGCTCTTCCAATAACGGCCGCTTGAGCGCGGGGCTGAGGTCGTGCCAGCGCGGCGGCAGGTGGCGCAGGCGCTTGGCGCGCACGCGCGGGCCCGGGCACGTGGGCACGGGGCAGCGCGTGTAGCGCGACCGCACGCAGCGGCAGTGCACGGCTCGAGTGTGGATAGGCCACTTGCGAGTGTAGATAGGCCAGTTGCGAGTATGGATAGTCCATTTGCGAGTATGGATAGTCCATTTGCGAGTATGGATAGTCCCTTTGCGAGTGTGGATAGTCCATCTTCTGGAGCCCAAAAAGTCTTCTCGTCCTGCTCAGCTCGGTCCTGTAAAGCCTTGTCGTCCTTCTCAGCTCGGTCCTATAAAGCCTTGTCGTCCTGCTCGGTCCTATGGGAAGTATCTAGACTGCTTCACTTACGTAGCTCCTCCAATGGTAGTCACTTGAGCGAGTTGCTAAGGTTTTCTTGCTGAACTAGCTAACGAACTAGCTTGATCGGCTCTTCAGTTGACCTGTAAGACCTGTAAGTGTCTAGGCTACTCCACTTACGTAGCTCTTCCAGCAGCGGGCGCTTGAGCAGGTGTCAGAGGCCGTCCGTCTGAATTAGCTAGCTTCCAGGTCTTCGGTTGACCTGTGAGACCTATGGATTATATCTAAGCTACTACACTTACGTAGCTCTTCCAACAACGGCCGCTTGAGCGCGGGGCTGAGGTCGTGCCAGCGCGGCGGCAGGTGGCGCAGGCGCTTGGCGCGCACGCGCGGGCCCGGGCACGTGGGCACGGGGCAGCGCGTGTAGCGCGACCGCACGCAGCGGCAGTGCACGGCTCGCGTGTGGATAGGCCACTAGCGAGTATGGATAGGCCACTTGCGAGTGTAGATAGGCCAGTTGCGAGTATGGATAGTCCATTTGCGAGTATGGATAGTCCATTTGCGAGTATGGATAGCCCATTTGCGAGTATGGATAGTCCCTTTGCGAGTGTGGATAGTCCATCTTCTGGAGCCCAAAAAGTCTTCTCGTCCTGCTCAGCTCGGTCCTGTAAAGCCTTGTCGTCCTTCTCAGCTCGGTCCTGTAAAGCCTTGTCGTCCTGCTCGGTCCTATGGGAAGTATCTAGACTGCTTCACTTACGTAGCTCCTCCAATGGTAGTCGCTTGAGCGAGTTGCTAAGGTTTTCTTGCTGAACTAGCTAACGAACTAGCTTGATCGGCTCTTCAGTTGACCTGTAAGACCTGTAAGTGTCTAGGCTACTCCACTTACGTAGCTCCTCCAGCAGCGGCCGCTTAAGCGCGGGGCTGAGGTCGTGCCAGCGCGGCGGCAGGTGGCGCAGGCGCTTGGCGCGCACACGCGGGCCCGGGCACGTGGGCACGGGGCAGCGCGTGTAGCGCGACCGCACGCAGCGGCAGTGCACGGCTCGAGTGTGGATAGGCCACTTGCGAGTGTGGATAGTCCATTTGCGAGTATGGATAGTTCATTTGCGTGTGTGGATAGTCCACTTGCGAGTATAGATAGTCCATTTGCGAGTGTGGATAGTCCATTTGCGCGAATGGATAGGCCATTTTCGGGAGCCCAAAAAGCCTTCTCGTCCTGCTCGGTCCTATGGGAAGTATCTATCTAGGCTGCTCCATTTACGTAGCTCCTCCAATTATGGCGGTCGCATGAGCGAGTTCCTAAGGTTTTCTTGTTGAACTAGCTAGCTTGACCGGCTCTTCAGTTGACCTGTAAGATCTATAAGTGTCTATGTTTACGCAGCTCCTTCAGCAGCGGGCGCTTGAGCGCGTGGCACGGCTCAAGTGTGTATAGGCTATTTCGTGTATGGATAGGCCTTCTTTCCTGCTCAATCCTGTGGGAAGTGTACTTACGTAGCTCCTCCAATAACGGCCGCTTGAGCGCGGGGCTGAGGTCGTGCCAGCGCGGCGGCAGGTGGCGCAGGCGCTTGGCGCGCACGCGCGGGCCCGGGCACGTGGGCACGGGGCAGCGCGTGTAGCGCGACCGCACGCAGCGGCAGTGCACGGCTCGAGTGTGGATAGGATACTTGCGAGTGTGGAAAGTCCCTTTGCGAGTATGGATAATCCATTTGCGAGTATGGATAGTCCATTTGCGAGTGTTGAAAGTCCCTTTGCGAGTGTGGATCTTCTGGAGCCCAAAAAGTCTTCTCGTCCTGCTCAGCTCGGTCCTGTAAAGCCTTCTCGTCCTGCTCGGTCCTATGGGAAGTATCTATCTAGGCTGCTCCATTTACGTAGCTCCTCCAATGGGGGTCGCTTGAGCGAGTTGCTAAGGTTTTCTTGTTGGACTAGCTAGCTTGACCGGCTCTTCAGTTGACCTGTAAGACCTATAAGTGTCTAGGCTGCTCCACTTTCGTATCTTCTCCAACAGCGGGCGCTTGAGCAGGTGTCTGAGGCCGTCCGTCCGAATTAGCTAGCTTCCAGGTCTTCGGTTAACCTGTGAGACCTATGGGATATATCGAGGCTACTACACTCAAGCAGCTTCAGCGAAAGCGGGCGCTTGAGCCCGGAGCGCTTCGACCAGCTGAACTAGCTGATCTGTCCGGCTCTTCGCTAGACCTGTAAGAGCTGTAAATATCTAGGCTGCTCCACTTTCGTATCTTCTCCAACAGCGGGCGCTTGAGCAGGTGTCTCAGGCCGTCCGTCTGAATTAGCTAGCTTCCAGGTCTTCTATTGACCTGTGAAACATTGACCTATGGGAAGTATCTAGACTGTTTCACTTACGTAGCTCCTCCAGCAACGGCCGCTTGAGCGCGGGGCTGAGGTCGTGCCAGCGCGGCGGCAGATGGCGCGGCTCAAGTACCTATAGGTCACTTGCGAGTCAGCCTATTTGGATGGATAGACTATTTGTCCTGCTCAATCCTATGGGAAGTATCTAGACTGTTTCACTTACGTAGCTCCTCCAGCAGCGGCCGCTTGAGCGCGGGGCTGAGGTCGTGCCAGCGCGGCGGCAGGTGGCGCAGGCGCTTGGCGCGCACGCGCGGGCCCGGGCACGTGGGCACGGGGCAGCGCGTGTAGCGCGACCGCACGCAGCGGCAGTGGCACGGCTCGAGTGTGGATAGGCCACTTGCGAGTGTGGGAAGTCCCTTTGCGAGTGTGGATAGTCCATCTTCTGGAGCCCAAAAAGTCTTCTCGTCCTGCTCAGCTCGGTCCTGTAAAGCCTTGTCGTCCTTCTCAGCTCGGTCCTGTGAAGCCTTGTCGTCCTGCTCGGTCCTATGGGAAGTATCTAGACTGCTCCACTTACGTAGCACCTCCAATGGTAGTCGCTTGAGCGAGTTGCGAAGGTTTTCTTGTTGAACTAGCTAGATTATCCGGCTCTTCAGTTGACCTGTAAGACCTATAAGTGTCTAGGCTACTTAAGCAGCTCCTCCAACAACAGCCGCTTGAGCGCGGGACTAAGGTCGTGCCAGGTGAATTAAGTAATCAGTCTGGTATGGATACCCTATTCGCGAGTGTGGATAGCCCACTGGCGACTATAGACAGGCCATTTTCGGGAGCCCAAAAAGCCTTCTCGTTCTGCTCATCTCAGTCCTGTAAAGTCTTCTGGTCCTGCTCTGTCCTATGGGAAGTGTTTAGGCTTTTACGTATCTAGGCACTTACGCAGCTCCTCCAACAATGGCCGCTTGAGCGCGGGGCTGAGGTCGTGCCAGCGCGGCGGCAGGTGGCGCAGGCGCTTGGCGCGCACGCGCGGGCCCGGGCACGTGGGCACGGGGCAGCGCGTGTAGCGCGACCGCACGCAGCGGCAGTGGCACGGCTCGCATACTCGCGCGCCTGCTGCCTCCTCCTGGGGGAAACAAATGAAAAATTGGTACATTCACGCGGTTTTGTTCCCCACACGATGAAACACATTTCATGATGTCACAACTGCACGCAGATTTAATTAATGCTACTGACAACGCCACTCTTGTAGCGGAGTTTTGAGCAGACACTGTATAGGTTTGTTGTCGACACGACAAGATTCATGGGCGTAGCTAACGCCGTAAAAATGATACGGGGCTCTCCAGCTACAGGGGGCCCACAAAGCCGGATTAGCCTTAACCAGGCTCTGGTATCCACAGAGTCCACATCAATTTTGAACTTTATGCTGTGAAGATAGGGTTGAAAACCAATTACTTTTTTTTTAAGCCTGGTTAAGGGTTAAAGAAAAAATCTGAGTCTGAATAGAATTTGTAACGCACACGTAGACAAAGTTCACTCCGTAGTAATTTCGCTTCATGGAGTGAAAACTATCACGAATGTTCTGTGTGGAGAGGCTAAAGAACTAGCTTATATTATTTCTTATGTGCTTGAGATTCTTCTAAAAGCATCCAACTGTCTAGACTCTAGAGGGACTGAAATGTTAAAGTAAACAGTCAATACTCACTTGTAGTCCATAATGTGCCGCACGCGCTCTTGAAACTGTTCGCGTGGCATTCGGCGCTCCACAGACCGCGCACGCGCCGCTCGGCGCACTGGCGACCGTCGTGACGGCCGTGACGGTGACCGCGGCGGTCGGCGTCGCCGTCGCCGTCGTCACGAGGCTTGGCGTCGACGTCACCGGGCCCGGTGTACTGCAAGGTGGTATGCTGGACGGCGTACTGACGCGTTCCGTAACCGCTGCGGACAAAGGTTATATTGTTAGTACAGGTTGTTTCTTTTAAAAAAGTTATTTTTATTTATGCAAGTAGGCTTTTAAAAAGCACTTTTACACGTCCCAGTATTAACCCTACCACTGCTTCAGGACAATAAATGGGCCAGTGCTGAGAAGAAGCAGCGCAAGAAACTCAGTCACTCTCAACCTAAAGACTTCCACTGCTGGACAAAGGTTGGTCAAGGATTTCCACACCGACCGGTCCTGTGCTACGCCACCCTCACCAGATCTTTGGCCCGCCGAATGGAAGGCCTATCTACACTACGACTTCTGGCGGTCAAGCTGTAGATCCTGGCTACACAGGAGTTGCAGCGGTGGGAACGAGAGGTGGGAATAGTCCCGTTATACTACGTCTTCTGGTGGTCGCAATTCGAGAACTTATCTGCCCTAACGGATAGCTACATTCTCCGCCTGTCGTATGATTCTAACAGAAAAGATTAGGATTTGAAAAGATTTTAGATTGCCATACCTTCTTTTAAATAAACAACTTGAAAAAATCAAACTGCCTAAGGCGGGACTCGAACCCACGACCTTCCGCTTGCCGGGCTCTTCCAACTGAGCTACTTAGACACTGGATGAACCTGTCGAAATTTTCAAGTGTAATACGCTGTTATGGCCGCGTTTTAGTTCGATTTTTTCAAGTTGTTTTGTTTATTTAAAATTTAGTTTGAGAAGCGACTCTATTCGCTAAGAAATTTTAATATCGCCATACCTTCTGTTGACATTTCACTTATTGAACTCCTAAATTAAATTCAAACTAGACAAACTTCATCAAGTCACTGCTTACACTTTGAAGAGACAAATGCATGTAATCTAGAACTTAAACCCCACATTTACATGCTACATAGTAAGGATAAGTTTAATTAGAAGATTTAATTAGAATTATTTAGTGGTTAATGAGGACGACGTTCGAGGTTAATTCCATTTTTAATCTAACGTAAAGATAATTGTCTAGTGTAAACTTTCATTTATTTTTAGATAAGAAAGTATTCATATTAAGTCCAACTGAATTATCCTACTAATATTATAAATGCGAAAGTTCGGATGTATTGTATGGATGTCTGGATGGATGTTTGTTACTCTTTGTGACAAACTAAATTTCACCCGGATGATGCCGCGGGCAAAAGCTAGTGTTTAATAAAAATGTATTCCATTCCATACAAAATGTGTCCTAGATACATTAAATTGTTTACAATTAAAGGATGATTCTAAACCTGAGTTGCACCACCTTATTTTAACCGTGACTATTATAACCATAACCGGTGTTTTTTGTGTGGAGTTTAACATTTTGGACGTTTGTTAAAGTTGAAGTAAGATGGTGCAACCCGGCCTAAGACAAGCCATGTTCCACGCCACTATTTTGACAAATAACATACATTTCTTAGAATTTAATTCAACGTTATTGATCTTATTCCTGAACGCTACAATGTATCATTGATAATGTATCCCCAATCGGTTGTTATTAACGGGAACCGATCCCGGGACGCATAATCAGCCGCGCTGAATTCACCATGAGCCGCCATGTTTGGTACACGTCAGTCTCTAAATTATTGGCTACTGAAGTTTTATTGATAGGCTTTTGTTTATTTTCAAGAAGTTTAACAAAACCAGTAAAGGTCCCATGGAAAAGTTGAACTGTCATTGCACCAGCAACGAAATTAATCAAAACAAAATTTNGTAGTCATGACTATGTCCACCCTGCGGCGCCGGCTTATCCTTGAATTTTGGGACACGTTGTATAAAACATAGAAACGCACCGAACGCGGTTTTTATGTGAGCGCGCCAATACGTATGCGGCGCTCCACCCTACAATAAATATGATAAATTATTAAACATTAAATAATATTTAAATATAGATAACTAGCTGACCCGGCGAACTTTGTTCCGCCTTAATGGCAATAAATAAGCAGCCTTTTTTTTATTTCGAACGGGATAAAAAGTATCCTATGTCCTTCTCCTGGCTCTAAACTACCTCCCTGATAATTTTCAGCTAAATCGGTTCAGCCGTTCTTGAGTTATAAGTGGAGTAACTAACACGACTTTCTTATATAGATGTAATGATATTATATTATTTTCAAATGAATAGGAGATATTTCTAATGGCAAGTGAAATACTGACTGACAGAAGATATCCAACAAACATTTATAAAGAACCCACTGGTGCAATTTGTACATTGATAAACAAGTAGGTACAGTCAGTGTCAAATACTTTGTGACACATAAAGTAGGGCCCAAAAAGTTGACAACACAACCTTATAAAAAACTCAGTAAAATTCATTTATTTCTGTAAGTAGGCTTTAAAAAAGCACTTTTACACTGTATTATTCCCAGTATTAACCCTACCACTGCTTCAGGACAATAAATGGCCCAGTGCTGAGAAGAAGCAGCGCAAGACACTCAGACACTATTGTCAGCCTCTTTTTCAAAGGTTTACAGGCTTTCAATAATTGTGACAAAGATGTGTTGCAAACTTTGGGTGTCACAACCTATTTGACACTGATTGTACTAGCACCTGAATTGCCCAATAAAATAATGAAATAAATAAATAAATTGACTTATGTCTCATTAACATACTTGCTAAGATTGGTCAGTAGCAGAAGCAGTGAGAGTAAGCTTGGTTCTCTCACACGTCTTTTCAAATATTGATACCTTGAGACCAAAGATAAAGTAAAAAAGTAATATAATATGTAATAGATAGCTTTAATCAGTAATGATTTACAAATGGCCAACTCTTTAAAAAAAAGAACAGTTATGCCCTTAACCCATCAATCCCTAAGTGACCGCATAACAATAAAATATCTATTGTGTCTCGATTCATGGGGCTTGAAGTTTTAAGGAACCATTACATGTCTCATGTAATGGTTCCTTGTGTGTGTTTAAAAGCTGGTGGACCTCTCTGCTACGATTTTGGATGAAGCTCCACACCAAGTAAATGTTTCAATACTTTTCCTTTTCTTTCTGTACAACCTCCATACCAACCCTAAGTATAAGTTATGTTTTACTAACTCTATGAAACCTGATTGATAGCCCTTTGAAACCAACAGGAAAGTGCTATAAAGTAGTACCTAATGATACCACATACAAGTTACAATACAACAAACAAGTAACTTCTGTCATGAGTTAATTTTAATTTAGTTGGGTATTTTTTTTTTCCTATTATTGATTTTCATTTTTCTTCTATAAGTCACCGAAATAATATTACATTTATTTCGGTGACTTATAGGGGTCATTCCACAAAAATATGTCAACTCTTAGTCCGCGCCACATTTCACATGAAATATTTGTTAATATTTTATTCCAAAATTGTTAAATAACAGCTCGCAATGTGCTTTATTCATCACCCATTTATATTTTTTGAAACTGTTTTTAAAACATCTTAAATTCCTTTTGAATGACCCAAAACGTCATTCCCTAGGCATGTCCGTACTCCAAAAGTTTGTGTTTTGGGACCCACATTTATAAAAACATCAACTTTATCCTTTGTTTTAATTAACGAATAATCTATTTAAATGTATATTACACCAAATTCTATTAATATTTTGCGGTTTCAATAAACAATAATTTGATTTTCTTTAGTTGAAAAAGAGTCTAGAGCTTTTAGCGTCATTCCCTCGCCACGGACTGATTTTATAATTTTGCGCTTTAATATGTATTTAGAGTGAATGACATTTAGTTGAGTTTAAAGTACGATACGAAGTTATCCTCATACCATACTGGCTTTGCGGTAGCCGTTTTTTGAATTTTTTGTGTGGAGTTTAACATTTTGGACGTTTGTTAAAGTTGAAGTAAGATGGTGCAACCCGGCCTAAGACAAGCCATGTTCCACGCCACTATTTTGACAAATAACATACATTTCTTAGAATTTAATTCAACGTTATTGATCTTATTCCTGAACGCTACAATGTATCATTGATAATGTATCCCCAATCGGTTGTTATTAACGGGAACCGATCCCGGGACGCATAATCAGCCGCGCTGAATTCACCATGAGCCGCCATGTTTGGTACACGTCAGTCTCTAAATTATTGGCTACTGAAGTTTTATTGATAGGCTTTTGTTTATTTTCAAGAAGTTTAACAAAACCAGTAAAGGTCCCATGGAAAAGTTGAACTGTCATTGCACCAGCAACGAAATTAATCAAAACAAAATTTCAGGAATTTCGAAGTTAAAGATCAACTTCCCTTCAGTGGACTGCAGTGCAAAGCGGATGATAGAATGACAATTTTGACACTTTTCCTTTTTAGGCATGAATAAGACTGCTTGAGTTGCAAGAATCGGCAACGCACAGCTTTATAGTGACTAAATATTTTGTAAAACGTCTCTTTTAGTAACAGGAAAAAATGATGACCCAAAATGTGACTACTTTAGTTAGGAAGATGTGAAGGTAAAGACAAAAGGGCTTACTACAAAAAGTTAAATACTTGTGTACATTGTCATTTAGTATGGAAATGGCATTTTAAACCAATGTTCAACGTGTGTTTAACTTTTCGTAATAAGGCCCAAAGCCTTTCGCCCGCTTAAAATCCACTGGCTAAAGTTAGTCCTGACTAAATGCATAAAGTGCAAACTCCGTAATTGACTATCAAATCTGTGCTACCCTCTGGTCCGCGTTAAAATGCGAATTCAGACGAAATCCCGTCTAACTGCTGGCTAAACTGAAACATTCAAACAGTTAATCGCTGTTAAACACCAAAGTTGAGCTGCAAGCGGGCTCAATAATTAACACGCTGCGCTTGTGCGCCGGCTAACTCAGTTAGTTGGGACTAGTGATGGGCAGAGCAGAGCTGACTGTGGTCAAAAATACGATGATTTATTAAAAAGAGGAAGGTCAAAGAATTTTATTGTAAAGAGGATTTATATTTTTGTATGTTTGAAACGAATAAACTCAAAAACTATTGGACTGATTTCATAAATTCTTTAATTATTAGAATGCTACATTATCCCTGAGTAACATAGGCTATAGCAGACCGAAATTCAATGTGTTAAAAAAGTTGTTTCAAGGTCTTATAATATCTGCTAGTTTCTAATATTGGACTCGAAAATTACTGAGCTAATTTGTAGGCTAGGATACACAAAATTTTATTTCGATTGAGGATTGGATTAAACAAATTACTGTAGATACACTGATACAGTATCAGTCATTAAACCTAGACTACAGCTAATGATCAAGACTGAAAAGCACTTACTAAATCGGTTATTAAAAATTTGTGATCAGTCAGTTTAGACTTATCGATTTTCGATAGTAACGGATACTATCGACAAAATGCAGATTGAACATCACTATCAGTTAGTGTTTGACTGCCGCTGTTGCTCCATAATTTAGCGGCGCCAGGTTTTGCATTCGGGAATTGTAAGTCTGTTAAATGGAAATCGCGTTTGTAAATAAACTACAGTTAGCGCGTAGAGTCGAGGGTTCAAAATACGTATATTCATACATGGATAGATCCTAAAACTCATAAAACACATTTATTTTTGCAAATAGGCTTTTTACATCCGTGTGCTTTGTGCGAGTACATTAAATGTCATCGCTAGCGACTGCGTAAGAAAGGAAAGGAATGACAGATTGTACAGCGTCATACAGAACTAACATATTCATAGATTTTTTTATGCACTCGCTAGTGATGACGTATAATGAAAACTCGCACTTACACCTCGATTGAAAAAAAGCTTTATTTTTTTCAAAATCGCACCTCTTAGAAATATGCTTGGCATATTTGTTTGTTTGATATGACGTCATCTATTATGGTTTAAAAAGTATTCATTATCAATATTTTATCAAAAAAACCATATTCCCATTTCACCCAGTTCCATTTTTAAACCAAAGAATTACAGAGCACAGAGCGAGTTGTAAATTAAATGCAAACAATAACCGTCTCGCTCTGATCCGTTATTCTGAGGGTAGAGCGCTAATTAGTCGGCGGGCAAAGCAAACTTTTGCCTGGAATATCTAGGGAACAGCTGTTCCGGAATCAGGGACGCTGGAAGATACTTTTCGGTATAATTTAAAGAGAGAAATGTATTCTGATACGAGAAATGCTGGTTCGAATCCCGCGATGGACTATTGTGGAGAACTCACTCGTATAGCGTTTCATTCAAGAAGACGCGCCCCACCAAATTTTGGTCGAGGGGAAGCGCGGGGTGCGGGTGCGACTAGTTTGATCCGAGCGGCATTATTGTAGTGTGCACTCGTGAATGTTCAATCTCGTACAGACCGACATCATAAAGGTAGCAGGAAGGCGCTGGATGCAGGCCACTACCAACCGGTCAATTTGGAAGTATTTGGAGGCCTATGTTCAGCAGACGTCCTAAGGCTGAAATGGGATTTCGGCTGAGTAGAATAGGGCCTCTCTAATTATTCACATGGCTGTCTTAATAGGCGAAATCCCCAATTTGCCTACTTGGTAAATAGCAGTCATGCTCCTGCAGTAGTAACTAAATGACCTGATGATATGCATCCAACTGTAGTTTTACAGACCTGATTAACAGATCTGATTGACAGACTTGTATCTTTATCTGGTAAATAAAGTGACGAAAACATGTCTTTCATGCGTGTAGAATAACACAAGATTCCTAGAAGGAACATTTAAGCTCTATGCTTTGAAACTATGCTTCTATTTACCGAATATCTTCGTCGGCTACTCTCGATTAATCCCGCCATTACGATATTTGCGCGGGAACTAATTGGATCGGCGTACATTTTAGATTGGCTGATCTGGCGGCCATTATTTAGTGATGAGTCAACATTGGCGCCCAACGTGGTGGTAATTAAACCTTTGATTTTTGGATCGCAATTAATTTATTAATTAAACATTACAGTATTAATATTTTATTATCAATCTGATTTACTTTGCTTTACTTTAATGAAAGTATTTTTTATAAAATATTTAATTGGCGCCCAACATGGGGCCAATTTAAAATATTATTATTTTAGATATTTCTTTTATTTGTATCTAAATTGCCAAAATTATTTACTTTACTTACCAAGAGACAGGTATAACCTAGTTTGAAGAAAGAAAGAAAGAAGAAAGAAAAAATGTTTATTCAGTATCATCGAGAGTAAGTTGTAATCTTTGTTAAATAAAGGATTTATTTATTTATTTATTTAATTCCTTAGTTACAATAATATAATTCTTAAGAAATTTTTCAGACTTTTTTAAAGTGGCGCCCAACGTGGTGTCTCAAAGATGTCTACTTAAAGTCAAATAACGGCAATTTTAGTAAAATGAAAGACACGACGTAAAATAAACGACAGAAAGCCAAACAAGACGTCTTTGCGTTGGACAATCCAAGCTTTTTAAAAATGCTCAACGTCTCTGGAGTATCCTTTTACAAGAACGCAAAGATTTTAAGTATCTTTTTATAATAAATCCTTCTAGAACACGTCTACATTTCGGTCTATTTAACGTTACTTCTGAAATAGAGAAACACGGGGCTCAACGCGACATTTTTATATGAGTTACATTATTATTTACTCGCTTGATTTGCATTTCAACTAAAATAGAGAAACATGCGTCTCAACGTGACATTTTTATATGAAACGTCAAGCGAGTACTTAAGTAACTCATATAAAAATGTCGCGTAGAGACGCTCTCTCGTTCTCTATTTCAGTTGAAATGGAACGCGAAAGTTTAAAATCTTGTGTAACTCCACTGATTTTTAGAAACGAGTGTCATCAATTGTCAACAAACGATAAAAGGAGGAGGGGCAACTATTCAAACTGGAAAATTTTATATTATTGGCCGAGTACAATCAGTACCCTGGGGACGATATCAGAGCGATTCGTACCGTTTGTGAGTGAAGTGATTACCCATAGAGGCCGTTTGCTCGGCCTCCCCTGGGAGAAGGGCATGGAAGAATCCGCCGTCTCTCGCATTGTTTAATATTTATGACACTTGATGAAAGTCACTCGATTAAGACGATTGATTCGCTTGTTTGTGGTTTTTATTAGCCTATGGTAAAATTCTTTATGATCTTTTTAATAACTTTTCTTTTATGAAAGAGATACACATAGCTCACTAGAGGCCGCCCGCGACTTCGTACGCGTGGATGGATCTCGTATTCCCGTTTTACACCCTTAGAGGTTGAATTTTGCAAAATTCCGTCTTAGTGAGAACCTACGTTCTAAAAGGAACCCCCATGCAAAATTTGAGACTCCTAGCACTTACAGTTTCTGAGATTTCGCGATGAGTGAGTGAGTGACCTTTCGCTTTTATAGATATAGCTCAAGCTCATGACATACACGTAGCTCAGAACTGCCATAAAAATGGATGGGAAGTTATGATTTTGTATGTTCGTAATATTTTCTTTGATTTTCGTAACTTTTGACAATAAAATTGTCATTCTTATAAAGCTGTTTTCTGACACATTCACTGGCTTATACATATGAATAACAACAATACTTTAATACAATACAGCGCATATTAATCCCCGAAGGGTGTTTCGAGTCCGGCGTGACGGCGTAATCCGGCGCGCTCACACGGAATGCGCGATGAGGCGGCGGCGGCGGCGTAAGCCCGCCTTTTGCGGCGATTAGCGCTGCATTAACGTAATTAGCTGGATGAGCGGTTTTTGATCGTTTTTGTATAGAATAGAATAGAATAGAATGTATTTTTATTTGTAACACAATTATGATTAAGCTACAGCTGAAAGTAGCTTGTTTTGTAATAAACAATCACTATTTTTCACTCCTCAGCAACTTATACATAGAATTACGGTATGTGAACAACAAGATTAGCCAATAAAAAAACCGGCTCCAAAAAAGTGCACTAAAAAGTAGAAAAATAAAAACGTTATTTATTTATTAGGACAAATATTATTACCACGATTGAACATTTTCTTCCTGCGATGTTCCCACTTTATAATAAAAAGCCTCTGTCTAAATATGCGATGGTTAAAAAAATTAAAACAATTTGTTATTGTAGATACAACTAACGTTAAATAAATAAATAGCTCACGGAAAGAGTGTTACTCTTTCTCATCTGTGAGCTATAATAAAATGAAATGTTTAATAAGCAATAAGTAGTTTAATTATTGGGAGAGGCCTACGTTTAGCAGTGGACGTCTTTTAGCCAAAATAATGACGATGATGAAGTAGTTTCTGAAAAAAAAAACCTGTGTGAGATGGACAGACAGGTGAAAACGTAGGAGGAATCCTCATGAAATATCCCAAAATCATTATCAGTATAAAATAACCACTACTTGTACTCCAGAGCCCTATCCCAGCAAACGACCTCACAAAGACAGGAATAAACACAGTGTTTGTGTACAAATCCCGGTGTGCAGCGGACCGCGACAGTTTAACGAGCGCTGTAACGTGTGATAGGCTGCCCGCACACTGCAGCTAGCGGAGCGGAGAGCCTCCGCTTGGAAGTTTTGTTATCGAATGAAACTTTGTACGTAACAAAGGGACACAATAAACACAGATTGTTCGGTTTAAAATCCTGGATGGTGTGCTGTCGAGTGCGACAATTTAACGAGGGCATAGAGCGGTCTAGTTGCATTTTTAGAGCAAGCGAAACTGAGAAAATAAAAATGGTGCCCTACAATCAATTACAAATGTGTTATTGATAGACTTTGTTAGTTTTTAACTAGTCTTAAGACATTGTTTGTATCCTAGAGTAGGGAGATTTGTACGTTATTAAAATAATCAGCTGCATTGAGTTAAAATTATGCGTCTGTATCAAATTGGCACACGTGCGCCATCATCAGTAACCATCTATTGTTCATTCTATTTATTTAAAACTTACATGCACATAAAAGTACATGAGGCGAACTTAATGCCATCTATCCAGGTACATAACCAATAACCATGTATCTAAGTAAATTTCTCTAGCAAACAAGGTATCCGCTCCATCTCTCCGCTCGCTCTAGTGGACAGGCAGCCTAACGAGCGAGTGTTTACTCAGGACGCGACAGAACATGGATGACAAATATCGCGATATTAAATGCCGGTATATCGGAGCTTTATTTGAATAACGTCAATTCCATTGCCGAGTGATTGGAGATTTTATTCACTGAACTGAATTTTTAACTTCATTTTTTGCAAAAGTTCAGTCCACTGACAAAGAAAGAATCAAGTTGGTCAGTTCAACAGACTTAAAAGGGAACAAATTCCACCACGAAAATTAAAGGTGATGACAGATTGAAAAATATGTATTCCATCAGATGAGACGCAGGCCAAGAGCCTCCTCTAGCCTCTGTATTACGAAATAATGAAAATAGCGTAATTTTTTATTTGTACGTGTGCAACTGCTAGTTCATATTATTATAATCAACATATTTTATGTCACTTCCAAAACTGACTATTACGTACCTATAATTTTTGACCGCTTTGATTTAGAAAACTTGTAAGCAGAGCTATCAAGCATTTATCTGTACACGACTTGTGTATTTTGCTCTCTAATGTGCCCTGATTGTGACCGTTATAATAAAAAAAAACATTCTATTCTACCATAAAGGGCTAGTTTTCAATAATTCCAAAGAGCTCCTTGTAAGATTTCGTCCGCAATTAGTCACAAGACCGTACCACTGCAGTGCCAACAGCGCGATTTGCACAGCGCCCGCGGGACCCTAAGTGAATGAGTGTTTGCGAGACGACCCGAAGGTTGTCAGCCTGCATAATTTAAGGTTTTTGAGTCTCTGAACCATTGTCGTGGTTTACGTAATTGAGGGTAGCGAGTAGATAATACCTATCATATTTTTTTAATAGAAAAAAGCTTGTTTGATTTCATTTTAATTAGTTATCGATCTATTGTTAATCCAACATGAACTGATAATGAAAGTAATAAAAAGCTTGTAATAAAATTGTACAAAACTAAGAATTTTAGCGCGTTATTTATGTAATTGGAAAGTATCACGTTTTAATACATAGGAAATTTCAAATTCATAGGAAATTATTAATTCAATTTTATTAATAAACCAATAAGTTAATATCAGATTAATGGGAAAATACCGCAAAATATTGCCATTTTAATAATTACATTGGCAAAATTACTCAATTTAAATACGACAATACACTGAATTGATAGACAGATACAAAAAACCTATTGTTTCAGAATACGCAAATAAAGCACATTCAATTAATCCGTTGCAACCGTAATACTTTCCGCGCAACAAACGCGAGCTCCTGTCGAAAATTACGCGGCAATCACACCTATCGGCCGCACTTCTCTTGCGGATATAAAGGCGGGCGGGCGCTCTGCGCTCCACAGTCCACCGTGGACCCGCGCGCGAGTATGTTGTCTCTGTACCGCGCGTGGCTGGGCCCGGGGCCCTGCGTGGCGCGCCCTGCGCCCCCTCCCGGGGCCCACCGTCCCGTACCAAGGCGGGCCCGGCCTACAACACCCCCGCCGGAGTCCCCACCGCCTCCATCGCCAGGATCTACCACCTCCAGCGAGTTGGACGTCGAACACGTTGAGGAACCACCTCGTCCTGCTTCTAACACTGTATTGGATATCGCTTCCTGCGACGGGCCGGTGCGTTTCAGTCGAGTGCTCAACGTTGCTTGGCGAGAAAAGAGTACGCCGGAACGCGGCTGGCCCTGCCGCCATCGTAAGACCCAGAAGCCGACCCTGCACTACTACCCTTGCAAGACCTGTGGCTCGAAGTTTCCTTCCTACTACTTCGTGCATAAGCATCGCAAGCGCTGCCACGCGGAGGAGCCCGACGAGCCAGCACCTTCGACATCCAAAGCGTGAAGAGACAGTGGTTTTTGAAACATATCAGTGCGGTCAACGGACGAGCTTGTAGAATAACGGAGTTAACGACGGATTAGATTTTTCCAATTCAAAATTTAATTATCATTATTTGATTTTGATTTGAGGATGAACGGATAAAATCGCGTTCGTGATCAAGCGATTGGTGTAGGTTATGGACATTTAGTGAGTTTGATTGTAATGTTATTGTAATAAATGTTTATGAATTTAGTTGGTGTTTAATTTAATAACTTGTTGACGCAGTGATTGTTGGTTTGATGGATCTATAAAGGTAGTGTGTTAATTTTAACCTTGCGAGATCATAGTCGACGAAATTTTTAAATGATTTATTTGTGTAAGGTGACAACGAAGAGTTCAATAAGTGAAATGTTTGCTGATAATAATGTTAATTTGTTTGTCTAAAAAAAAATAAGACTTCTCCTGATCATTTCCCATATTATTACGAGGTTTTGATTACAATATTATTATGCACTAAATTAAGAATCGCGAATAAGCAAACAAGTTTTTATATGGGTTCAAATATTATCATGATTACAACCTGTTATAATACCTCGAAAAAGTATAATAATTACTTTTCATTTCGAGTATTGGTTATTTGATTCATTCGCATTTCATAAATATGAAAATGATTATGAAACCTAAATATATTTTAAACTAGCTTTCCGCCCGCGGCTTCGCCCGCGTGGAATTTTGTCTGTCACAGAAAAACTTTATCGCGCGCGTCCCTGTTTCAAAAACCGGGATAAAAACTATCCTATGTTCTTTCCCGGGACTCAAACTATCTCTATGCCAAATTTCATCAAAATCGGTTGCGAGGTTTAAGCGGGAAAGCGTAACAGACAGACAGACAGACAGACAGACAGACAGACAGAGTTACTTTCGCATTTATAATATTAGTTGGGATGATTGAGGCATATAAAAATGGCAAAAAGTAAGAATTTGCGACAAACAAAAATTTTAGTAGATACAATAATGTGTAACACGATTCTAAATCTGACTGCGGACCCATAGGATGGTCAAAAAGTAACTTCCTTGATGCACCATAACTTCTGCGGTAACTACGCAGTCAAAATCTCCTGAAATAGTATCAAATTCCACCAACCTGTTTCCGGCGTCGGCGGCGGTTGCGTCGGCGTCGGCGGCGGCTGCGGCGTGGGCGGCGCGCTTCCCGGCGGCGGCGTGGGGATGGACGACACCGCCGCCGCCGACAGCGAGACGGGCGCCGGCGATGATGCTGCGGGAGCGACCGTTGCGGGCGCCAGGCTGGTCGCTGGCAGCGGGGAGGGCACGCTGGTGGGTGATGATGATGTCTGTTGGAGAAACGAGCTGTTATTGACGTGCTACCCACTAAATCTAGGCTTTGTTTGCCACCAGTCATCCGCTTTGTACTGGAGGAAATGGAACTTTAACTTCGAACTCTTCCTTTGTTCTTCTGATTAATCTCGTTGCGGGTCCAATGACAGTTTAACTTTACCCCGGGACAAACTTGACCTTCACTGATTGGGTTTTTATTAACGGTCAAGCTGTATGACGGAAAAACCATCCAGTGGGTAAAATACCATAAAAATAGTTCCGAAATCACTTTGATCCTGCGTTTTTTGTATACATATAGCTAAATTGCCATGAGATGTGAATTCTAAATCAAATCTGTTACGAACTTACGAATGGATTTTTTTAAGGTACAGTTCCTTTTTTATGTTATATGAGTACTTTCTTAAATTAATCATAAAAGCAGTATTAATTGAGTATTCTATTGACTGTCAGTCGCTCACCGTCACAACAGTCGTTGTCATCATCGCCTCACAAGTAGTCGGCGGCGGCATCGGCGGCAGCGGCGGTAGCGGCGTGTCCGGCGTGAGCTCCAGCGGCGGCGGCGTCGGCGGCGAGTCGGCGACCGACGGCGCGCCGCCGGGGGCTGACGACGCCGGCGGCGGGGATGGTATGAGAGGCGGCGTTCGGAGTTCCGTTCTGCGAAAGAAATTTGATGTTAGAAAATCATATAACTCTCCTTAGTTTGACTGAAAAAGACCGTTTCACGCAATAGATTTTGCGATCCGAACACTCGTTCTGTTCAACTGAACTGTATTGCAATCTGTATACCTTACTTTTGTTTAGTGCGACTTTGACATTTTGGTCGCGAGAAAACTTTACTTTGTTCTGTAAGCCATCTACCGCTGCATGTTTTAGTGGTTTGGTTAGACGACAGAGCTAATGTTTTAACTTTTAATTCTATCCAAAATGGAGCAAGAATTTTGCTTACGATAGCTTCTCTATCCTTTATAACTATGCCATCAACAACACTTCATGTTCATCCTCTTTTCAAATTCAAAATATCAACCCCCAAAAAGGCATCATACATTTTTCAAAGTTATAGTAAAGCTGTAAACTTTAAATCACAGTATCACCGCCATATTTCCGATCCCCTCGCCCTTCAACCCTCGCGAGCCGCGGTCTAATTAGCCCGTCGAGTCGCGTAATTATGTTTGCCCAAACGATCCGCCGATATGTATAATTGAACGATGAGCCGCGTTTTAGGGTTGAACGTGTTGGGGTGGGTCTTGGTTAAAAAGGAACACAGTTTGGCAGTTTATGATGTTTTAATGTTTTTGAAACAAAAATGTCCTGTCGGCTGATAAATGATACAATGGTTTTAGGACGAATTTTTATAGTTTCGTTAGATAATATTGCTAGAAATTTGACATCATGCTAATATAAAAAAATCTCGCGTCCCAGCAGTGTTTGTAACAAAATTCTTTGGAAACGTCTTATTTATTTATTTCGATGAGCGACATATAAGCTTACAGAAAAATCATAGCTTGACCTTTCTATCTTGACCGATTCTTTTGAAATTGTGTGTGTATATTCAGTAGGTCTGAGAATAGGACGAACTATTTTAATAGCCCTAAGTGTTACCTAAAGGTTTTCACGGGTACGAAGTCGCGATTTCTTCAGGTAAAAGATATCTGACAAATGATATTACATAATTTTCTCATTATGTATGTTTAAAAATACTTATCATTATGAAATCATTACGCTCAAAGCTAGGCAGTCCTGGTTCTGTCAATAGGCCGTATAGGCCACGGCCTAGGAGCGGCAGATTTCAGATGACGCTTACTCGATTTCAGAAGATAAAAGTTAAATAAAGATCCAACCCCACCCTAGCCTACGGGCGGCAAAACTGTAAATCCGCCACTGAAGCTAGGTAACTTTAAAATTATTTATCACAGCCTCATAAATAATTACAAGCGTTATTTACACCAATCGTAATTAATAACTCAAACAAATAAACATCGAATTTTCACCGCGGCAAAATCAAACCGCAAAATGTACCAAAAAAGCACCAAAAAGTTGCCAACGTTGTCTGTGGTACAGCCAACAGTAGGTACAGTCAGCATCATATAGTTCGTGACAAAAGTGACCAAAAATTTGACAACGCAACCGTATTGTAATTGTAACATAGACGTGTTGCGAACTTTTTGGCTACTTTGGGTGTCACTAACTATTTGACGCTGACTGTACATCAAGCTAATCTCTGTGACATCTTATGTAGTTGCTATAGGTGCGTTATTGCAACAAAAGATAATATTATCAAAATCAAAAACATTTTATTCAATTTTGACCACTGGTGGCACTTCAAATACAGCAAAAAAAAGTCATAGTCATAGTCATTTATTATTCCATAAACAATAACATTATCGTATTGGAGGCACTTTACATGGCCCCTTGTCTTTTGGGCCCTACCAGCGCTTCGAGACATAGTGCTAAGAAGAAACACCGGAACAAACTCACTTAACACTAGTTGCCAGATAGTCTGACGTGCTGTGGACTGTACAAAACCGTTATTTGCAGATCATTAAAATTTAGCCAATTAATACCCCAGCCAGGGGTAATTATACGCGGGGGGTGGGGGGATGCAAACACAATCGAATTAATCCAACTTGCGGATTAAGGGAGCTTACACATTGCGACTACCTTTTTCTTTTTTTTATTATTTTCTATTGACGTTCATAAGGGCTACCTTTTTCTTTTTTTTATTATTTTCTATTGACGTTCATAAGTGCCACTTGTGGTCTAAACTGAATAAATATTTTTGATTTTGATTTTGATTTTGACTTTTTTCAGCATTACACGCGCATTTTACAGTCGCGCCTGTCACGACTAGTCGTGCGATTGTATCGCGATTGTTGCTGCTTTTAGTAACCCACGTGTGAAGGTAGATGTTTTGCCACTGTATGGATGCTGCATCACGACTGAGGACTCATTCAGTTTTGCGGGGTCCAGTAAAACTGGACAGTCGTGAGAACACACACTTGTGCCTTTAAAATTCGAATTTCAAACGGATCGGTTTTTTGCGGGACACTACAAACGGGATGTTCGTGTGAACGTTAATATTAAAACACGTATACTAATAAACGGGATCCTGCAAAAAACGGGATGTCTCCATAGGAATACGCTCTGAATCGCGTTTGTATCGCTGTCAAAACTAGCAGTGTAAAAGGGCCCTAAGGCTTATGCAGTGATGGACGCAGCGTGTGATACAAAGCGTTTACAGCATAATAAATAATAAAACAAATATTCCCGATCAGCATATTCTGTTTGTATTTGTACCTGACTGTGGATGAAACATTGTCAATACGAATGATTTTATTGATGTTGACATGTAAAAGTTAAAACAAAAAACTGTTGATATTTAATAAGGCTTAACTTCCACAGTGAAACCTATATCAGGCCTGTGATCCGTGATCCGCGAGTTTACATCGAAAACAAAACACGCACGATGGCCCACCTACAGGATATTTATTTATTTATTATTATTATTTATTCGACAAGGCCTCACATACGAGCGAACATTGACTCACGCACGCGTATTCTTGTGTATGATGGAAGAAAATAAAGAAAATGGTGTACTAAATACTGTGCAGTATTTAACTGCCTAAATAATAATAAAAACACAGAATGTACTTTTTTAAGTTGCCTCAAGACACTGAGAGGTAAATAAGTAGTTAATATTATTCATGATAATTCATGCTGCATACATTTTTTTAAATACCTTCGCGAAGTAAAACTTCTGTACGTAGTACTTATTATTATTCTGTGCCTATATTAACAAGTACTAACAACATTCTAAGCACCTATCTAGCGCTTAATTCAGGTATATTTTATGCTCTGTCACGTCATAATATTTAATGTCAATATCATCCCTCCTGTGCCGCTCCCATGCCTCAGGCACTGACTGACTTAAAACTGACTTTGTAAGAATACTTCTACAAAAGTACTTCTGGGATAAACGGACATATTCTTCCGCACAGACTGACAAAATCAATATTTAAAAAAAAGTAACTAACTTTTTAACACTTGCATCCTTTAAAATCCACACAATAACATTCGCATTTAGCAACGTAACCATCCGAATATCTACAATCTACACCAGAGGTCGGTAATTAATTTTTCCGAAACCACCAATCAAGGCAATGCACAATTAACAAAACGAAAACCGAACGTTGGGTACACAAAAAAGGCGTTTTTTGGTCACATCCTAAACGGATAGGCCAATCCAGGCTCTCTAGTCAAAATCTAGTTCTCTACTCTATTATGAAATAATTCATTGAAATATAACCTTACACACTCACTTATATTTAATTTTCATAGTAAATAAAAAAAAAGTGCCCAACCACTGAAAGAAAAAAATCTGTTTTTTTGATTTCAGGTTACACCCAACCTCCCCTTGGCCCAAGTCAAGGAGGGCTTATGCCTGTTTTCACCATCAATTCCTAATTTTGAAGTGACCCCTTTGAAAACAAAATTCCTCTTAAGTGTTACCAGAGCTCTGGGACCCCTCTGCAGAGGGGTCACTTAAAAATTAAGGATTGATGGCGGAAACCGGCATTGGACACCTTGTACGTAAAATCAGTTTCAAGAGTAAGGTACAAAAACAATAAATCTTTAAAAAGAATGTTTCTTTTTTCAGGTGGTGAAAATATCGAATTGAGAAAATAAGTATAAAATTATTCGAGTTCTGCAAACCAGAATGGACTAGCTGTTCTCCCTTAGCCATGACTGTGCCGCCTCTGCGGGCATATTCCGCTTTCTCGATTGCCGGCTGCTTTTAATTAAGGCAATTAGAAAGATGGGCTCGCTGTTTGCGTAAAAATCTAAACAAGCCTTGTACGGTTATACTAGTGGCGGCCCGGTGTCGATAAACATCGGCTGTAGATTTATCGATAAACGCAAACACGACTCAGCCAAACGCTAATTGGCGCAATCGCAAAAACCTGCATCGCAAATATTGACTGCGCGATGTTTCTATCGTTTTTTTTTTTTGCTGTGATACGCAACAGTATCGGCGGTTGATGTTTTTATTGGTCCTTTGATACGTGGCAGGTTTAGATCGGGATAGATGCTAGTGGTTTTAACTTTGTTTTTATTTGGTCAGAATGTACAGTGTAATCGAGAAATATTACCTACAGCTGCGTTGATTTTTACACCCCAAGAAAGAACTTTTAAGATTTCCCTGAGCCTTCAATTAGCACCTAATTTAGGCATGAGCGACAAAGACATGAAAATACGTTACATAAAAAGTGACTTGAAAACTGCTAGGTGACAACTGGTGTACGTAGGGTAAGTGATATTGGTATAAGACGCGGACCGGTATCTCTTACAGAAAACCTTTTAAGAAAGGTGATTGGTGGTGTAACCTTATGGGAAACAATAAAACAATTCAATAGAATGACATTATTCAAATAATCAAGAATCCACGATAAGACAGTCCTACATCGACAAGCAACATATCGACACAGCCCCCTCCCTACCCCCGCGGGGGCATCTGCAAATAATCACGGGAGTGATTGTCAACACGCACGAATATAACGCGGGCATTATTCCCGTTTCCTTCGCAAAAACAAGCCCCCGTGGGGATGGGAAGCTCAAATCGAACGACGACAATCGAACAAATAAATTTATTTATTCCAGCAAATTACTTGGGACTTGTTTTTCTCATTATTCCGGGAAAATTCGGCTTATTTATAAGTCAAGATGGGGCAAAACATTTTCAAAAACATTAACTGTTACCTACCTGATAAAATACCTGTTTGTCTTGTTGTTATTTGAGACAGTCTCTAATTAGTAAGTTTATTTCTGACAACAGATTTTCAATTATTTCAATTTCCCAGTAACTCAATGAGCCTTTATACGATATTAGTAGAAGACGTGTGACATGGTGAAATCGAACCACATTTTTTTAAAGAATATTAGCAATATGTAAATACAAATCTATACTAATATTATAAAGCTGAAGAGTTTGTTTGTTTGTTTGTTTGTTTACTTGAACGCGTTAATCTCCGGAACTACTGGTCCGATTTGAACAATTCTTTCAGTGTTAGATAGCCCATTTATCGAGCAAGGCTATAGGCTATACAACATCACGCTACTATTAATAGGAGCAGAGCAATAATGAAAAATGTTGCGAAAACGGGTTTTCACGCGTACGAAGTCGCGGGCACAGCTAGTTACTAATAATCCCATTAACCCCTCGTGTTAAGCTAAAATGCTTGTGTTACGATTGGTGGAATATTTGACGATCCTTTTAAACAATGCTGGTATTAAGTACTCTACTACAATCTTGACCTAAAAACATCAATTCTATTTCCGCGTTTAAGTAGCCTCACCTTCATTCATATTTCAGCAAAAGAATTACAAAATTAAATTTAAAGATCAAAGCCTTACCAAGATGATATTAAATTGAAATGAACAATCGTAGATATAAGAAAAAGGTCCAAGACTGAGAGTTGCCGGGTTGGAAGCCAGGGGGTAGGGGGGTGTATAAAAATGTGAATTTTAAACGATTAATCTCGAGATGAAATATCGAGTTATCCGGGGTGTTCAAACACAGCCGGAAACTCCTCTCTGGGTGCTTTTTAAAAATAAAATTCTCCCGCACATGAAGATTGATTTTGGTAATGCTGTGTGCTTATCTGAATTTCATGGGAGATAAGTGCATTGAAATTGTTTCAGGATCAAATCAACCCTTTTCAGGCGACTACGTCTGTAAGGAACCGTCAAAAATATTGTTCCTGTACATTTCATACAGTTTATTCATCATCATCATCATCAACAGCCCTTTACAGTCCACTGCTGGACTATGAGCCTCCTCCACTATAGTGGAGGGATTTGCCATAATCTCCACGCTTGGCAGGCGGGTTGGAGATCGCAGTTTAAAAGATTGATGTTTTTCAGAGAGCGCTGCTGCCCGTTCTCTGTTTGATGTGTAGTCCCTAAGTCGCCTCTTACGACACCCGCGGGAAGAGTATGGGTTGGTGACAAATGTATTCTACTCTGCCGTTACCACACGGCGGACACACAGTACAGTTTATTATGGTTATTATATATACAGTTTATTATATTTAACACATGAATTGTTGATTATTCGCATAAATTAGTAATTAATTTATTGTTGCAATTCCATAAACAGGTTCATGTAATGGGTCTATGTTTATCAACTAAGAACTTTTGTAAATACATGAAGCAATAAAGAACATTTTGAATTTAACGCAAATATAGTCCCTTCCCTTTATATCAAGACGAATAATAATTACCTAATCAATAAGTTCATATTTTTTAAATTCGAAGGTAGGCCATTATTCTATGAGTAGGCTACAAAATACCAGCATGTCGCCTAAAGCGGATTATTCTCGAGCGCTTAAAAATTAACGTCTAAAGGCCAGAGCACACGCGCCGACCTCATCCATTTAAGGCGCATTACACACGGCGCGACTCCGACCCGCAAAAACTTCTTTAATAATTCAACAGAACAGAGAACGTTCTGTTGACACTATGTAATTAAAAAGCTCTCTCGGTCTCACGATATTGATACAGAGGAAATTATATGATATTTTTCCCGGTACCCGCTTTTTGTCGGGCTGTAGCGAATTTGTATTTGTACAGTATCGATTGAAGGCCGTGTGTGATGTTGGATTGTAAATACGAATATTTAGATGCGATCGGTTACTGTTTTTGTTGCTTACGATTTTACAGATCATGATTCTGATTAGACAAAAGTTTGAACATAATGATGTACCGACTAGAACTGGATGGGCGCTTTTTGACACTTTTTTATTGTTCAGATTCAGATTTTTTAAAATGTATTTTTAAATAATTAGAAGAATATGCTGTAAAAGCTATACATATTAGGACGTGTAATTGCTCTGAAAAGCACAGAATTCATCGTACTCATACAGAATTTGATCTTTTTTATTATTTTGTCTACCTATTTACACTTTCAACATTATTTTTGGTAAATTGTATGTATTCGCTTTAATAAACAAAATTCATCAGCTCTAAAAATTCTGCTTAATGTTTACTAATATTATAAATGCGAAGTAACTCTGTCTGTCTGTCTGTCTCTCTTTCACGCCTAAACCACTAAACCGATTTTGATGAAATTTGGCATAGAGATAGTTTGAGTCCCGGGAAAGGACATAGGGTAGTTTTTATCCCGATTTTTGAAACAGGGATGCGCGCGATAAAGTTTTTCTGTGACAGACAAAATTCCAAGCGGTCGAAGCCGCGGGCGGAAAGCTAGTTTTATAATAATCTGAGAATGTTTCAAGATACTGTGGCTAAAAATGCACATGATAGAGTCGACGGTACATCAGACTATACATTTTTGTAGCAAAATAGGCCATACCACAAAGATATCAGATGCCACAGTGTGCTCGAAGTGCTGTCGTCTGTACACACATGGAACGTCTTCACTAGCGAGTACTTCAAAAAAATCTATTTAGATTTTAGTTGTTAAAAGTAGCCGCTAGGGGCGCTGTACAATCTTCATACATTTAACGTCATTTTTACGCGCTAACTAGTGACGTTTCGTTTGATGTGAACTCACACTAAGCTCTCGTAATAGTTAGCACGTACCTTGCGGGCTGCGGCGCCGCCGTGGGCAGGATGCAGGAGACTCCAGAAGCCAGCCCCGTCTCGTCCAAGCTCGGCTCCTTGTTATCCACCGACCGCGCCGTCGCTCCTGGGGGACAAATACAGAACTTAGTACTCATCATCATCATCAGGGCAATTAGACTCCACTGCAGGCACGATCCTCCTTTTACCAGAGGCAATGGAGGATTTGGTCTACACCGCGCCGTCGCTTTGCGTTATTGACATGCGTCATTTGACATATTGCAACTCTGACGTTTTGTGAATCTGACGGAGCCCTAACTAACTAAGGCCCGATTCCCACAACGCCGGATTGGAAATCTGCCGGACCGGTAAAAGCCCGGAAGTGCTAGTGGCTGTACAATTTATATGAAGCTATTCACATTACCCCGGATCCGGCATTTTTGCCGAGCGTTTTGTCACTGCGAAGTTAAAGTAGAACCACCGGACCGGAGCAGAGTTTGTCCGGCATCGGTCCAAGTGCTTCCCTCGCGTCCTTCGGCTCGCATTTTTTGATAAAAGTAGACTTGTTTACTGTCCTATTTTCTTGCGGGATCCGGTGTAATGTAAACAACTGTCCGGCGTCCGGTGTCCGGCAAATCTGCTGCACCGGCATAGTGGGGGGACGAGGCCTAAGAGCGCTTGTAGACGTCCGTTTTTTTGACCGGACAACGGCCCGATTTTTTCACCGGATTTAGCGGTGGTGTATGGTTTATAATGAACGTGTGCACATGCATCGGACATAGGTCCGGCGAGAAAATTGACAGCAAACAAAGGATATCCGTTTTTTGACGGTCCGTCGTCCGGTGAAAAAACGGACGCCTACAAGCGCTCTAAGGATGCTCCTGCTTACCTTGCGACCTCTGGAGGCGCGTGGTGACTCCGGCGGGCAGGTCGGGCTCCGGCGCCGGCCGCGGCGGATTGCGCGCGGAGCGGCGCTGGCGCGGTTTCCGCAACAACTGCTTGTAATTCTCAGCCTTCTTCGATAGGTAATAGAATCTAAAACAGAATGCAACTGTTAACACCTGCACTGTACGATCGTACATCCTGCTGCACCGTCAGCATCCTCACTAGGGAGTTAGTTCCCTTCCTGACCTCATATCCCGGGTACGGGAGCGGTGCCTTACAATCACTGCCTCCCGCCCGTACATGCACAGTCTTCAAATTTCAATCAACTTTATACTATCTATTTGAATTGTAATGGAACGCGAAAGATTACCTATAGGTAACTTTATCATAAATATTTACACCCGAAAAATCCGGCTCGAAGGACCAAGTTGACGCGTCCAAATCTAACACATTAATAAGCATTAAATGGTGAAAGCTTGATTGCTTGGCAAAATGGTTATAACCATTACACACGACGAAGGTAAACGAACGTGAACTGACTTAGATATTACAATTTGCAAAATTATTTCAAAGGTTTTCAATTCAAATTAGAAAGTTTTGATTTATGTCTGTTTTTCAATTCAAATTAGAACTTTGTTGATTGGCGAAGTGAATTTACTGTAAGTACTTCGTACAAAATTAGAATAAATCCCTAGTTCTCACCTAACACAATCCCTGACACTCTTCCGGGGCAGAAAGGAGGCAATCTGGCCGAAGTTCTTGGGGTGCTGAAGGTATTTCTCGCGGAACACCTCCCGCTCTGATTGCGACCACACGTTGCGAAGTTGCAACTCCTTGTGCTCCGACTCCATGTCCATACACCGGCCTGGGGAAGGATGGAATATTAGTATCTAGACGTTTAAGATGGTATTTGGCACTATAACACTTTGGGGGAGAAAATAGCAGTTTAGTATTTTGATTTTTAGATAAAGTACGGCCAACTAGCAGCGATACAAAAGGTCGATACGACTGTCGAGTTGACAATATATTCTGTCTCTTGATGAAATAGTAAAGTTGCAGCATAAAAATAATAATAAGGAAAGAAAGCAGCAGGATACAAGATATGCATGTATAAAACAAACAAAAGTTTTACACAATGCTCTCTCTCTGCTCCTGAACCGATTTTTCGATGGTAAACACGTGTATAAATATTTGTATCATAAAAAGAATCGGAAAAGAGATACATATTGTCAAAAAAGCGCAATTAGACGCCATTTTTCCAATATAACGGCGCTTCGGTAAAGATAGTAACAAAGTTGTGATTCGGAAAAAGTAAAATTCCCGGAAAACTTTCCAGGTAAATCCTCCAAATGACTGGACCAAAAGCTCCATCTGGATATAAAAGCTAGGACTAAACGCGTAGTGATCTGAAAGGGAGGTCCCTTTTTTCAGGATCAAAACCTTAATGGTTCTCACGGTAGAAACTAGCGCCGCCACTCGGAATAATATACGACTTTCTCGCACCCCATTTACCAAGGACGCTCAATGCCATCTATCTTTGGATGCTGAAAACTCGATATTCCAAGTAATATGCTGGCTCTGGTACCTTTACAGTTGATACAAAGTACTAACCGAAAATGTATGATGGCGCTAGTTACGAGATTTTAAATAACCAGCGGCCGCCCGCGACTTCGTACGCGTGGATCCCATTTTACTCCCTTAGGGGTGGAGTTTCGTAAAATCCTTTCTTAGCGGATGCCTACGTCATAACATCTACCTGCATGCCAAATTTCAACCCGATCCGTCCCAGTGGTTTGGGCTGTGCGTTGATAGATCACTATGTCAGTCAGTCAATCACCTTTGAGTTACATATATTTAGATAATGAAAGCTCGTAATCCACTCAATGGTGATTTCGCCATCTATAAGCCAAAGTTACCAGTTGTTGGGTAGAAAGATACAAAAGATAACAACAATGTTAACAGCATTGCTGTGTTACAGCAGAGGCAAGATAGCCTCTGTGAGGCTCTGTGGTGTGGTTGCGGATTCCGGGTGAAACTCGCTTCCACCTTCGGCATAGTCATCTTAATGCAGGCTAGGAATATTCCCGTCGCGTTAGGGTAAAATGGTGATAAACGCTTTTTCAATTTGTTCCCAGAAAAACATCATATAGCAAGTCTCATTTATTATGGACAGCATTAAATTTGTTACGAACGACCGAGGCCAGCGATCATCTCCATACAATAGACGTGTCTCTCATCTCAATGATTGCGTGTCTGAAAGTATTCCACATAAATAACGTCGGCACAAACACAAACAAGTGACCGATGACGTCACACTATCAGCTGTTCATCGCGGTCAATGACACTGTTCGACTTAATATCATTCTGAAAGCGGTAGGGTGTGTTTCAAGTATTACTAAGGCGCAAGAATGCATAAAATATCCAAATGCACACGGTTAAATACCAACTTTTTTTACCCTAAGTTTGTGCCTAAGTCAAGATTATAAGGCAAACTGGCCGTATAGAGCAGTCCTATTAGCAATATTTAATTAAAACACGTGTACGTCATCTTCTACAATTTTATAATTACCGCACCATACAAGGGTGAGCAACTTCCACAGATTCCTTCATTTAGGCACGCTAGAAAGATAAATTAATTCTTGTTAAGTATAAACTGACTGATAAAATGGGTCATAAAACATAATGTATAGGTAATTAGGTATACCACACCAAAGCCAAGGTTGATTTCAGTAGAAGTGAGCAACCCATCTTTATGTCGACGATCGATTTGAGATCACAAGAGTTCAATACTTTTCGAAGGACGTCTACGACAACGTAAATAAACGTGACCTATTTATGTGACGTCACATCAGCTGTATGTCGCGGTCAATAACCCCGACTGCACTTTCCAGATGTACTGAGGTTGGCGATCTTTCCTATACATATGTAACAAGGAAGGATACTTTTTACGTGGTCTTTTTGTAGAGATGAAACGGATAATTGTTTGGCCGGAGACCGGATACCGGATATCCGGCCAGCTGCTAGGCCGGATAGCCGGATATCCGGCGGCCGGATAGTTGGCCCATTGTCTCGTTGCATGTCGTGACGAGTTTAGCGCCGCACAGGTGCTTCGAACGCGATCAGTGGGTCTATTAGTAGACTAGACTAGTCACACTTTTTGAAAATCGAATCTGTCCGAATAGAATGTCAGATTTTGCCACTTTTGCAATCTTGAGTGTCTGATTGAATAACGAAAATTTAATTAGTTGTATCATCAGTGAAAAACAAATCGCTTATTTTATTTGGCGATATTTCAACATTAACAGATATTTACTATTTATCTATTAGTCATTAGAGTGAATAGCCCAGAAAAAGAAATTAGCTTTGAAAGGCCTTATGGCTTTTTTGTAACTTTTTGAACTTTAAATAAAAGCCGTAATTATTGTAAGCCATTTTATTGATATTTACCTCAAAGATTAATGTATTTAATTTTATTAATAGGAAATAGTCGTAATTTTTTAATATCCGGTATCCGGCCGGATAGTGAGTTAATATCCGGTATCCGGCCGGATAGTAAATTTAGGCCAGATATCCGGCCTACCGGATAGTTACCGGATATCCGTTTCATCTCTAGAAAGATCATCACAAGCCTTGGGAATATCCCTATGTATGGCACCACAACTACGTAAATGTCCAGTAGACAATGGGTGACAAATGACGAAAATAGAAATCGTAAACAAAATGTCGATCGCTAAGCGGTAAGTGCTATCACTGCTATAGATGACTCACGCTGAACTGTCCCACCAAACTCAATGACAGGGGGGCGCTACCATCGTTCAACTATATGGTTTCCAACATGGCAAAAATCGGAACCAGCGATCCGGTATTGACGGTGGCACCCCGCTGTCAATGTCATGGATGGATAGGACAGTTCAGCAGTATATTGGAACTTTAAAAAGATGTATGAAAAACGTCACTAATGGAAGTTGTCACAAGCAAAGCAAACGTGTCCTCGCCGAAAACAGCCGAAAGTTTTCAGCAGTTGCCATAGCAATCGCCATTTTGCTTACAATTTCTATTTTTGGCCAAACATATCCAATGTCGCACATTTTGCGTCACATAAGCTTAGCATTTGGCGCAACTTTATGGCGTCATGTTGGAGGATATTTTGCACCCTAAACTATCAGGGATCAACTTTGCCACCGTCTTCACACTACGACAACAGAAACACGTGACCGTGACGTCACTGCATCAGCTGTTCGCGGTCGACGACCCCTTACACTACGCTGTCGGGAATCGAGTGGGATTCCCGCGCCCGTCTCGTCTATGACCTTAGCGACGCGTGGGCGATATTGAAGTCTGCATAGTACTATAAAAATAGTAATCATTCTCGTGAAATACAGACGAGCCATGCCATTAGGGCTGTCACGTATGATTTTATGATAATATTTACTGCCTCTTTCCAAAGTTGCTGTGCCTTAACTGGGTCCATATTGCAACTGCCTAAATAGGCTAGTTGNTAACCTTGCGAGATTATAGTCGACGAAATTTTTAAATGATTTATTTGTGTAAGGTGACAACGAAGAGTTCAATAAGTGAAATGTTTGCTGATAATAATATTAATTTGTTTGTTTAAAAAAAATAAGACTTCTCCTGATCATTTCCCATATTATTACGAAGTTTTGATTACAATATGCACTAAATTTACAATCGCGAATGAGCAAGCAAGTTTTATATGGGTTCGAAGACTATCCTGATACCTGAACCTGTTAATATAACTCGAAAAAGGTTATTTTTAATATTGGTTGATTGATTGTTTATATCATAGCTGGGCATTAACTCGTTAATCCGTTAATCGTTAATTAACGAAGTTAACATTTCTATTAACGGATTAACTTTTAAGTTAACTTTAAAAAATGTTAACGGACTCGTTAACTTCCGTTAAATTATCCTAAGTCCGTTAATCGTTAATCCAGTACCTACTATTTACCAAAAAGATACAGCAGGCACGCTGAAAAACACTAGAATAAAAATTAGCCAAGTGCGTGTCGTGCCACGCGCAGTGTAGGGTTCCGTAGTTGTCCGTCATTAACACAATATATTTCAGAAGCAAGCAATTACTTCATCTAAAGTCACTTTTAATATTTTCTTCTAAGGAATTTTCACTAGTTAAGGAATTTTATAATACATGAGTTAAATGACTATTACTCTTAATCTCACTGATGTATCTTAACCGCTACAGTTTTCCTTGAAAGTTCATGAAAAGCAGTATCTTTACGAATTTTACTAGATTTTTAAAGCCAACAGTTTAGTTTGGGTTTGTTAGTATGTGTGGGACAAATCTTGCAACTGATTTTAAGACCAGTTCTCAACCGATAGAGCTGAATTTTGGTACACTTATGTAAGTACGATGAAAATGCAATGTTATGGTACCATTAAGCTGGTCTGATGATGGAGTCAGGAGGTGGGCATAGGAACTCCTAAATGAAACAGCGGCATCGCATCGAATTTGGGTTCGTTGGATTTGTCTTTTCGAGCACTTTGGTGCTAAATTGTATTGTAATTAAACCAAGGCTCTGAGATTGAGATACTATAGACTAAGAGCTGGTGAAGGCCAGACCTACGTCATTTTATAAAAGCTGAAAATTTGTCAGCGTATGCTCCCAATACAGGTTAGAATGTTGGTGGATTATGAAGTTTGGGTCATCGTTGCTTTGGCACCTATCCTAAAAAAACTGTCTGGCAAGGAGTTGGAACTGTCAAAACTGTGCGGCTGATGAACTTCTAATCATTGCCCAAATATTATACATAAAAATCAGAATTTATGGTACCTATAACGTAAGAAGAATTACAGTCTATTGAATATGTTACGGTTAAAGTGATAAATGTGAAAATTATGAATAATCGCCGGTTATTATGAATAATTACCACATGATTTGGTAAATGTGATTAATATGAGATCATTTATGTGTGTATAAAATTAAATAGGCGGCTAGGGCCACCCCCGCCGCACTTTAACCTATTTTTCACTTTAAATCAAAACAATGTGTTATAGGCATTATGGTAAAGTAATGTTACGCAAGAAACAGTCCAAACTCATTTTGCCAAATTATATTAAAATATGATNTGGAGGCCACGTACCGGAAAACGCAGCGTGAGACGTCCACCCACAAGGTGGACCGACGACCTGATAAAGGTAGCGGGAAGGCGCTGGATGCAGGCCGCTACCAACCGTGCGATGTGGAAGTCATTGGGGGAGGCCTATGTTCAGCAGTAGACGTCCTGTGGCTGAAATGATGATGATGATGATACTCTTAAACTAACTGATGTATCTTAACCGTTATAGTTTTCTTTGAAAGTTCATGAAAAGCAGTATTATTACGTTTTTTCAGATTTTTCAAGCCAACAGTTTAGTTTTTAAAGAAAGAAAGATACATTTATTACAATGTATTTTTAGAGGAAAGATACATTTATTTTTAGAGGGGGGGACGCCCTACTCGAACAAAAATTGGCACTTTAAACTTTAATAATTTGCAAACAGATCCCTAAATGGGAAAATAGTCTGGAAACTCCGAAGCCATTTTAAAAGACCTATCCAACGATACCCCACACGATGGGGTAGAAGATGAAAAAAAATTCATCCCCACTTTACATGTAGGGGAGCTGCCCTAATTTTTTTTTTAATTTATTTTACCATTTTGTCGGCGTAATTAATATACATACCTCCACAAAATTACAGCTCCCTAGTGCCAATAGTTTCCAAGCAAAACCTCGGACAGACAGACATATCGAAACTATTAGGGTTCCTTGTCAGGACTACAGAACCCTAAAAATGCAATTAAAATGAAAGAAAGAAAGAAAGAAAGAAAGAGAAACATTTATTTGGTTCCAACTTAAAATATAGCACACAAAATCAGATAACAAAAAAACAGATAACAGATACAAGTTAGAACCAAAACTGGCCACCGCTCAGCATGTGTCATGCTCTGGAGTGGTAAATAAAACCCAGAACACGACGCTGTTATTCTGCGGTGACCATTTTTGGAGAGAGCTGGGCAAACATGAGACAATACACAAAAACAAACAAAAGAGAAAAAACAAAATAAAAAAATACAATATTAAAAGAAAGAAGAACTAAAATGGCTACTTAAATAAATAAAGCATAATAGGTGTATGATGTATCTTTCTGTGACTTTCGTTGTGGGCAGAGCCTTCACTTATCCTAAAATAGGGCTTTGCCCTAAGGCTAAGAGAGTGCTGGGCGCAGCGCCCAAATATAAATAAAGCAGCGGCTGCTCGGATGAGTTGTCGCCGAGGCAATGTTATCCGTGATAGTATAATTTATTTATATTTGAATATTATTATGTTTCTTTTACACCTTCATAAAGAGAAAAATAGAGACATACAGGACTGTCACCACTGTCACGGACGTCACGGTGAAGAAAGTTACCCGTGCCGTCCGCGATCGCCCTAACTTGGGTACCTACCTACCTTACCTAAAGCTCAACGTTTACTCTCTACCTTTTTAGGGTTTTATGTTTGTAACCTACGTAACTAAATTGTTCTCTTGTTACCTACTTTTTACTTCTCTTGAAAATAAATTTTGTATTTGTTTTGTACTTGTAGGCCACGCTGTTAACTATCCATCCATTTCCGTTTTTGCTCTCGCTCTCTTAAAAAATGGTGATTCTTTGCGATAGAACGAGTCGACATGACAGGCAATGAATAGTTAACACTTAACACTGTTGCCGATGGTACATGATGTTTTTTTTTTAATTTTTGTAGTTGACTAACCAAACAGGTACTGTCTCTAATTCTCGATAAGTCATTAAGTAGGTGGGTAGGTATGCGGTCAAGGATGGAAGAAGGAAAATAATTAATGAATTATGTCATGTCAAGTCATTTATTTAACAGAAATAGGTACTTACATACATTACAAATACACAAAACATTACAAAAAAATCAATGTGATGGTACTACAAAACTTAAGAAGAGTCATAAAATATTCATATTCGATAATAATTATAGAAAATTTATTTATCTATTTATGTATGTTACATAGACTATCTAGTTTAATTACGCTAAATTGTTGGTTATCTACTTGACAAATAACAACAAAATAAATTTAATAATTTTGAATCCTTAATACAGGGTGTGGTTTTGTAAAACAACGCCCGTCTCAGGGATGGTAGTATACACGACACTGATGCCAAAAAAAATTAAAAACAATATTTTTAAATTTTTATGGAAAAATCCATGAAATCAGGAAAATGGTATTATTACGCGGGCGAGCTACCGGACAGTCCCCACACTCTCCCGGGGCGGCGGCCCGGTGGTGTAGCGAGGTACGCGGGGGTGGTGCGGGCAGTAATAAGTGCGGCGCCGTCTCGAAAATTTTAGGAAACGTTTGAACAAGGTTTTTTACTGTTAAAGTAATAGTTACAATTTTATTTATATTTTTCTTGTGATTACTTTCATGTTACTATAGTCTGGTCCGTGAGCACGTAGAATTTTGTCCAATGACCCCTAGCTACCCATCCTTATCGCTCGCGCATAATTATGTTGCTATCGCGCTCGCGAGTGTGCGAGCGTACCTACATTCATCTTTAAAACCCCATTCCCATGCTCCGTCTGGCCAGAGCGTGGAGAGCTCAGATCGTAGAAGGGAAGTGGAGTGTAGGCCAAATTCTCCATTTTGCTTCATGGTAAGTACTAAATTAGAAACTAGGTACCTAGTCTAGGTACTCTATTAAAACGTCTTACTGCAATGGAGACTTTTTGACCTAATGATGACGATGTAGGGTTGCCACCCGTCCGGGTTTCCACGGATTTGTCCTAGTTTAGATGGCGTCCGGGTGGGGTCTCATTTAGAGTTTAAAAATTTCGTTCTTAGGTCGATGTCGGGCAACGCGACAAAGTTGAAAAGTTGGTTCTGGGCTCCAAAATCCGAGGTTTTGACGCGTCTTGTCCTGGTTGTAGGGTTGCCAACTCTTGAAAGGACCAATCCGGGAGATTTGTAGGGGGGGGGGGGGGCTTGCTCTATAGTAGCTCGAATGAAGCATTAATAACAGGGATTTCTGTCTTTCGATTTCGTAAAGAAGTCAACCCAGCGTAAATCCACTCGATTTTCTTCAATAAGATGTGGTTGCTCCTCACGCAAAAGTCCAACCTCATCGTACAATTTGTCACTATCTATGTCAATAATTAATAATTCCTGGAGTTTAGTAATGCTGGTCCATGTGATTGGTTCTTTTAAGGATAAAATTTATAAACAAGTACGAGCAGCAATGGATGCATTTAATTTTTGGAAATACCGGAGAAAATATTGCTCTCCGGGAGGTCGGGAGGTTAACCATTATTTCCGGAGTCTCCCGGGCAATCCGGGAGGGTTGGGAACCCTACCTGGTTGCCAAATTTTAGAGATGGCAACCCTAAATGCATCTATCTATACTTCTATACTAATATTATAAATGCGAAAGTAACTCTGTCTGTCTGTCTGTCTCGCTTTCACGCCTAAGCCACTGATCCGATTTTGAGTCAGATATAGTTTGAGTCCCGGGAAAGGACAAAGGATTGTTTTTATCCCGGTTTTTAAAACCATAGGCCTAAGATGCGTGGCGTGATAACTTCTATCGACGTCAAAATGTATGGGTAAAATCAAAATCGATAAAATTGCGTGATAACCGCTTATCGCGGCGCGCATCTTAGGCCTACAGGACGAGCGCGATAAAGTTTTTCTGTGACAGACAAAATTCCACGCGGGCGAAGCCGCGGGCGAAAAGCTAGTACTGTATGAAAGAAGATTATGCCGTATTAGGTTGTATAACATTATGATGTGTCGTGTCGTGTCGCTTCTGACGTGTTCGATTCAATCCCACACAGGCGGCCTTATTAGGCGATGCGTTCTTTCATGATCAATATCTACTGATTGTATTAGTATATGCAAAGGTGAGTCGCTTTCATTTACAATTTAAATAATTACTTTGTTTGTCATTAACATTTTTATTTAAAAATCATCATTATCATCATTTCAGCCATAGGACGTCCACTGCTGAAAATAGGCCTCCCCCACCCACAAACTTCCATGTTGACCGGTTGGTAGCGGCCTGCGTCCAGCGTCTTCCTGCTACCTTTATGATGTCGTCGGGTACAATCTTACATCCAACTACTTAGCGGCCGCCCGGCCGCGAGATCGTATACTTACGTGGATCCCGGTTTTACCCCCTTATGGGTGGCGTTTCGTAAAATCCTTTCTTAGCGTATGCCTACGTCATAAAAGCGCAGCTCTTATGGCTTATCATGGATATGTTTCATCAATATTACGATATGGCCTTATATTGTGGGGAAACTCAGTCGATATGCCTGTAGCCTTTAGAGCACAAAAAAAGTGCATTAGAGCGATTTGCGGAGCACATTATTTAGACAGTTGCAAGCCATTGTTTAAAGATCTAAACATATTGCCACTTCCATGCTTATACATCTTTGAGATGGCAATGTTTGTCAAGAGATATACCCATTTATTTGAGACAAATAAAACTTATGGCTATAGAGGTAGGAAGGCAGACAACTTATCAATCCCACCTCAAAGATTGACACTGTATTCCAAAAACTGTTATTGTATGGCTATACGAATATTTAATAAATTACCAAACAATGTAAAAATGTTAACTTTTACCAAATTTAAAAGTGCAGTTTTTGACTTTTTGTTAATTAAAATGTATTATACAGTGAATGACTTTTTAAATGATAGAATGATGTGACATCGGTAATGTAACTTAATTTGACATCTACAAAATTAATTTAAATTTCTTTGACATTTGCAATTCAAATTTTGTTCCCTGACATGTATTTATTGTATTGTTACTTGTTACTGTCATGATATATGAAAAACAACTATGAGTAAAAGTATTTTGAGTTGTAAAAATATGTAAAATCTAAGACTAAATGTAGCAATAATAATTAACATAACTTTAAGAATAAAAACTTTTGCACGTCGCATGCGACAGAATATGCTGGAATTAACTAAATTAACACCAATCTGTAACCATGTTCTTGCAAATAAATGATTTTATTTATTATTATTATTATAACATCTACCTGCATGCCAAATTTCAGCCCGATCCTTCCAGTGGTTTGGGCTGTGCGTTGATAGAAGATCACTATGTCAGTCAGTCTGTCAGTCACCTTTGATTTATTTAAATTTAGATTTAGTAAAGGTAAATTCGCACTCGCTATGTTGCGACAAGTTCAACAGGCGTAAAAAGGAGAAGGTGTACAACAGTTACAGAACAGATTAATAATGAAAAAAAAATCCCACAACGTACCACAGATTGTAGAAACTAAATTAGTTGGTTGGTACTGAGTGGTGTCACGTCTATTGCTCTTAGCGCAGATTGTTTATTGATTACAGTTCTTCATTCGGTCATATGTCTCGAGGAGTTTCACGGAAGGTACAGACCACAACAGCATAAGCCAAAACTGTGACATCTTATAGAGTGGTGATAAATGCTATTTTGCCCTAAAAATCAGTCTGATGTTGTTGTACCTAGTTGTATAATACATGTCTGGGTCCGCACACCGCACCATATCGATCGGCCGCACCCGATGCGGGAACTAACAATACGTGGACGTTAGCCATTAGGATTTTGGAATAACATTAGATAAAAGTCTGACTAAAAATGGCAACAAACCTAGAACTGAAGCAGGAAAGAAATCCTCTCCTAATAACCGTTAATATTATCAGGTACTGGACAAGATAATACATTTTCAAATAGGAATCCATTTTATGGTCTTTTGAAGTTTGAACCCCGCGAACTAAAGTTTTGTAGATCTCTACAAAAAGGTTAAGAAATGCCCTAATGGTTCATTGGACGATTTAATGAAATAATAGAATATTCGTTATTCTGAAAGTAAACTGCAATAAAAGTTTTATGTTTTTTGTCAAATTTGAATGACCTAGCGCGTATCTACCAAAACTAGCCGCAAAGTCCAAATTTATTACATTTGCTCACACAATCCCTAATGTAATAATTTACAGTTGCTTTTCAGTCCAGCCCGAGGGTGTGTCATCTCTGAGTCACCGAATGACGTCACCTCAGGGGTGTGCTAGGGGGTGACTGTTGTGTGTATTTTTGAGATGAGAGTTAGTCATCAAAGTGAAAATAGCGGCGATCACAATAGATCGATAACGGTCGCAGTGATACTAGGACTTTCATCATCATCATCATCACTTCAGCCATAGCACGTCCACTGCTGAACATAGGCCTCCCCTAATGCTTTCCACGTTGATCGATTGGTAGCGGCCTGAGTCCAGCGCTTCCCTGCTACCTTTACGATGTCTTTACTAGGACTTTACTGAACTAGAATAGCCGCTTAGCACAAATAAAATAAAAAAATAGTCATCAAAAAAGATTAGGGGTATACCTATTTAGGTACACTGCCACGTAGCTTGCGTCCATGCGAATGTGTAAGTACTGGCGATCATCGAAAACATAATACGCCAGTTATGAGCATGTTACATGGTACAACGGAAATAGTGTTTTTTTTTTAACCCTCAACGAGTAAACTCTTGGCCTGGCCTGCATCTCACGTGATGGAAAGTGACAGTCAACTCCAGCCAAAGGTGCCTTCAGGAGGAGCACTTCCACCTTCGCGACATACTTAGGTGATATTGTTAGCTAGCCTTCGTCACTGAGAAATGAACCCAGAACCCCTGGGTCTAAAGCAGGTGGTTTTGCCACTAGACCATATAGAGGCTGTTATAAGATGAAATGGGGCTGAATTCGTACTTTCATACCTTACAAAATGCATAAGCATAATAACCAAATGCATAATTTTTATTCCGCAAACCATAATGTTGTAAGAATTTTGTTTTAACTACATTTCTGATAGAAGCTTGAACACGAACATGCGTTGACCTCGCGCTAAAGAATTTTCAATTAATTACTTTTTTATGACTTTTTGGCTTCTATTCGTCTGGACATGAAACCCTGCATGACAATGTGTTAATTTCTACTTTTCTGATCTAGATTTAATTTTATAACATTCTGTCTGAACGCTCCTCAGGCGACTGGTTCATCATGCAATGTTCCAGTGACATTTCTAATCAGTCAACTGACCCTGCGAACTTATATTACCCCTATGTTCACCAGAAATGTAGGATTCTGACGGTGAAAGAATTTTTCAAATCGTTTCAGTAGTTTTGGAGTCACACAGAAATCAAATCTTTTCTTTATAAATTGGTATAGTTTGAAGCTAGTGCAATATCCTGTAAGTCGTTTTCTCTGTACGTATTATTATTATGGGTCTGTTCATGGAAAAATTATGAAGTGGTAGCCCTGCATGACGTCACCTCCCGCGGGTAACACGCCAGACAGGGGTTCGCCGACATGGGGTTGGACGCGACACGCCCCAGTAAGGTGTGCAGCCGAAATGGGTTCAAATTTGCTAATGGCCTTAGTAGGTAGAGGTATGTAACTTAATCCACTTACTTAAATGAAATTACTATTTTAATATTAGGTTTTTTTCATAAAGGTAGCAGGAAAGCTCTGGACGCAGGCCGCTACCAACCGGGCAACATGGAAAGCATTGGAGGAGGCCTATATTCAGCAGTGGACGTCCTATGGCTGAGATGATGATGATGATGATGATTAGGTTTTTTTGAGTGATAATAATCACTCATAGGCCAGTAGAATTAAACACAAAAATTGATTAAATCGGAAATAATTCCTACAAAAGATTTTTTTGCTTTAATGGCTTCATTGGTTGCCCATTAAGACTCTCCTAAGTTTTCGACTTCGACGGAGGTGTGCTTAAGTGGTGGGGGCCCCTGAAAGCGGCGTTTTTTCGGTTTTCCGGTTATACCGCGTAAAGGACTTACCCTATCGAAAAGTGGTCTTCATGACGGTTAAAGGGCACTTAATCCTGCATTGAATAAGACCAAATTCATATGTTTTGGACAAACCGTTCTCGCGCTAAAGTTCGGAAAAGTAGAAAATATACGTATAATTAATTACCCTCTCCACGTCCAATGGCTTGTTACCCACAACCGTTCTCGCGCTAAAGTTCGGCAAAGTAGAAAATATACGTATAATTAATTACCCTCTCCACGTCCAATGGCTTGTTACCCACATGCTTCCAAGCCTTGTAAAGGGTTGCCTTAATCAGTGTAACCCTAACAAGGCTCACGAGTTTGATTCGCTTATCCTTGTTCGTCCCAGCCGTTCCGTAACTGCGGTTGCTGCACCTCTTCCTGACACTCTCCTGAACGACTCTGTGTTACCTAATGTGGCTGCCTCTCTTCCTTGTACCCTCCTGTACGCTCAGAATACGGAACAAACCAGAAACCGTCAACGGGCGTAAATGTGTATTCATATAAATTACTCCAAAACGCACTAATTTGACTTTAGAGCAATTAGTCAATGGCCGGCGCGCCGGGGGTGTCACACGGCGCTAGTAACACTAAAGGGGGTAGAGGGGCGCGGGAGGGGAAGTATTTTGGACACAAGTTGCCGCGTAGAAATGTTATCGAACACTCCTTCTGGTTTGTTCTGTATTCTGAGCCTGTACGATTGCATTGCTTAGCTATATGCCTGGTCCAAGGTTCGACGCCACAAAATCAACTTTGTACGCGTGAAAATAGTTTAAATACTATTTTCCATGCTTGCAACATTTTTCTTCACTGCTTCGCCTCTATTAATCGTAGAGTGATTGTTTATATCCTATAGCCTTCCTCAATGTATGAGCTATTCAACACAAAAATAATGATTTCAATCAAACTAGTAATTCTTAAGATTAGCGCGTTCAAACAAACAAACAAAAAACTCTTCAGCGTTTTAATATGAACTTGTTGTTGTTGATTTTTGGCGTCGAACCTTAGACCAGGCATACGGCTAGGCAACGTAGTCATGCAGGAGGATACAAGGAAGAGGGGCAGCCACAGTAGGTAACACAGAGTCGTTCAGGTGAGTGCCAGGAAGAGGTGCAGCAACCGCAGTTAAGGAACGGCTGGGACGAACAAGGATAGGCGCATCAAGCTCGTAAGCCTTGATAGGGTTACACTGGTTGAGGTGGCCCTTTTCAAGACTTGGAAGCCTGTGGGTAACAAACCATTGGACGTGGAGAGGGTCATTAATTATACTTATATTTTCTACTTTGCCGAACATTAGCTGGAGAACGGTTTGTCCAAAACATATGAATTTGGTCTTATTCAATGCAGGATTAAGTGCCCTTCAACCGTCATGAAGACCACTTTTTGATAGGGTAAGTCCTTTACGCGGTATAACCGGAAAACCGAAAAAATGCCTCTTTCGGGGGCCCCCACCACTTAAGCACAACTCCGTCGAAGTCGAAAACTTAGGAGAGTCTTAATGGGCAACCAATGAAGCCATTAAAACAATAAAATCTTTTGTAGGAATTATTTCCGATTTAAAAGCTAATTCTACTGGACTATCAATAAGAAGTTAACATTTTTTAAGGCATGTTTTTACTATGGTCACAAAGAGTCCTAAAAAAATTAACTTTTTTTTTCTTCTTTATGGCTCTCGCGGATTGCGTTTAACCACGACAGGTTTTTGACAAAAAAAAATTACTTAATAAATTGTCACTGGCTAAATCTGCAACAGAACTGGCTAGATCCGCACCCGCATCTACACGGAGAAGAAATTTAAAAAAAAATAAGTAGGGTAGGGGTAGAGGCACACGTGTGGGTAACTAGTTAGTTAGTAGATATGTGAAGATATTATATAAAATAATCAAGTACCTTCATTTTCAGCATTATTTGCTTTGAGTCTTTGAGGCTAGGCATTTCATGTACCTGGAATCTAAAGAAAGTTTTAATAATTTTACAGGTAAGACTTTTTAGTCTTTAGGAGTTAGTTCATTAAAATATAATGTACTCGTATCAAGTCAATAACTAACCTAAAAATTGTACAGAATTACAGACTTACGATGCCATGAAACTTTAAGCTACGATCAATAATTGACCCTGTTGAGAATCGCCACTTCTTCCCTCCGGCCATCGTGTTCAGTGGGTCTAGACAAAGTGCCATTATAATCGCAAACCAGTCGAAAAGTGGTCGAAAAGCCCCTTTTTTGTATGGAATTTGACGGATTCGATTTTCGATTCGATATAACAGGTACGTATATATTATGTCATCTCTCAATCATAATGTCATTGAACAACTTTTACTGCACCGGCGCGTTGCGTAGGCGGGCCGGTCGGTGACTCACCGGTCGCAGGTTCGAAGCCGCTTCAAGGCAAACTGACTTGTAGTTGTTGTGAATTTTGATGAGTATACTGTGATGTTGGTTATAAACAAATAAGTACTATAAAATAAACCTCAATTTATGTCATGGTTGCTAGCAATTGTTATTATAATAATATGAATAATATTGTTCTTTACAATGCACAATGCGATGACTAAGTTGATTTTAATAAAACATTTTCCTATTAAGACATTTAAGTAGGTACTGTTTACCTCATGTTCTGATGATCTTTGACGATTTGTAAGATTAAATTCCAATTTTTTTTTCAACATTTAGCCATAGCATAAACAGTAGCCAGTACGTATTGGGGAACTCTATGTTCAGACTTCAGATCATAGAACATAGAAATTTCTATGTTCTGTGGTTCTGATAGTGCTGAAGGAATAGGCGTGGCGCTGAGCAGTGCCACGCCTATTCCTTCAACCTACCTGAAATGATGATGATAAAAGTATGAACTTTTTTTTATTAAATTCATTGAGTAGAAGTTAAGCACGTTCAAGCTGGAAAACTCAATTGGTGTCTAATCATTTGAATTTTAACTGCTCTGGAGCACTTTTTTAACTTCTTTTGGAGTAATTGGGTAAAAATGGCCTTAATGCCTAAGGGGGACAAAGGATTATCTGAACCACTTTAAGGATGGATTAAGTAAATAATAGACACTAAATATTATTATATTGATTACTTCATTGCGGTTGTGACTTGTGGGGCGTAGGTAGCTGTATGTAGGCCTCCGAACATCTGCTATTTGTTATGACAATGGACACGTCATTATTCGAGGAAGGCGCTATGTTTACTATATTAGGCTGTGGAGGATAATAATAAGTTATTGGTTTTCAATTTTATTATAATGAGGACATTATTTGGTGTTTACTGAAGAATTTAGGCTAAAATTGTAGAGTACGAGTGATTCTGCATTAAGTAGAATTTGAATAATGCCAAGGTCAAGTAGAGTCCAATATTAAAGTTTTAAGATTTTTTGCTTTTGAGTAAAATTAAGTATTATTAACGTACCTACTTACCTAGTTTGCGATGGGATCAAAATATTGCGTTCATCGTTACTTCTTAGTTATTCTGTATCGTTAGTTCGTTACTGACTTGGGAATTTTTGGTTTAAAAGTATTAAATTTGATTGGTAGGTACTTACTTATGTTCATTATTTCCATTTAAACAATATTATTTCGTAGAATAATTCCCGCAATTCAATTTTCCCTGTGTGGCATGCCAAATTGCAAAGCCATTACACTCCAGGACAAAAAACCGGGAACAGTTTATAAAATATTCGCTGGCGCTGCCAAATTGTTCCGCAGTGATTTTCGATGCAGGCTGCTTGCTGTATACAGCCTTTCAAGTCTGGCTTTTTATTTACCTGTTCTACTAGTCAAAAATATTAATAATTAAGTCTGTGTTTCACCCTATATTTTCAAATTTTTCCTGCATCATTACTATTTTAGGTAAGTATTATTACTTAATTTAGTGTCTTTTGTATCTTTTTCTTTTTCTCTCTGATTGATTGATGAAGCTTTTTGATCACCTTGAACTTTGTTTCTTTTGGTATCGAATAAGTAACCTTTCTAAGGATACCATAGGTAACCTACTTGGGGTTAGGATCAATCTTTTACCAAATTCCTAATAAGTACCATGTAGACTCTCAATTCAATGGTGTTTTGTTAAACATAAGCCCTACACTAGTGGCTTCAAAATGTAGAGCCATGTTTTAGTTTCATTCTTTAAAATATCAATAACTCGGTCTAGCTACACCCAGGGTAGTAAAATCCAGGTACCGGGTCATAGCGGTCGATGCCCCGCGGATCAATACAGCCTACAGCCTGGATGCGGGCGGGTGGCACTAACTGCTGTTGAGAGGGGTTTAGTTAATCGCTGGTTAAGCTAGGTCACGAAAATCAATTTATTTTTGAGTAGCCCTGCTAATGCCCTGCCTTTGTGGTTCAGGGCTAAGTAGCGATAAGGGTAACAGTGGACTAACAATCGAACAGAGCGGTCAACAATCGAAGGATAGTTCAGATAGCTTGTATTGCTGATTGCTGATAATTTAGTAGCAATACTTAAACGTATTTTTTTAGGTCTTAGTAGAAATGGTTATTTTGAAAGAAGGCTATACAATAGTCTTTACACGTGGTCGAATACCTAGGTTCTATTTCCAGGCTGGACTGAGCCCCGATTACGGTAATTTTTAACGTCTGGATTGGAGACGTTAAAAATGACCGTAATCGGGGCTCTGGACACATGAGTAGTGTAAATGTTCATGTCGTAATCGATCAATCGATTACAACTTATTACAAGTGATCGTGAGAGGAACCAAAATGATCAGGATAATTAACGATGCAATTGTCCAAACGGTTTGAGAATGGGACGTTTATTACAGAATAGAGTTCTGCTGATAACACATAGTGTTTATGAAGCAATTGAAATTTCGCGCTGATAGACGTTTCGCTAATATCGTACCTTCTGATCAGAGGGATAAGAGCCCCTCCCTGTTAATCGACAGTTAAACCCGCATCAGCTCCATCGGTTCAACCGGCCCCAGCAAACCTAACTACCGCATCTCAGTCTAGCTTTCAGGGCGTGGCGCAGCTTCCAGCCTTCCATTTTTGCTGCTAGAGCGAGACGGAGAACCATCCGCATAAGGCTGCCTCGCTCGCTCAAGCACTAGGTTACAGAGGAAGTCTGGGTAGCGTTGCCATGGCGACCTGTGGGTGGCGGGAGTGGGAGTATTGATGAGTTTGTGATATACTTGAAATTACGTAACGCTGAATATGGGTACTTAGGCAAGTAGGCATACGTTTTATAATGTATACGTTTTATAATCTCGAAATAAAATAATAAGTTCATTTCAGAAAGCTACATGACTGAAGAAAAGGGCGTGTACCTATTATATAACTTAGCTATTTTATTGCTATTTTTTTAATAATATAAGACTGTCAAACGTGTGCTCGTTTTCAGAGCTGCTTGAATAAGTATTGAGTCAGCGTTGCACAATAAAATATGTTTTTTTTATCCCTAGTGTGTATTAGGCTTTACTCATTATCACATAACCCACCCACCACTTGCAAATTGCAAAGGCAAATTATTAAAATTATCTCGTTTTTTCATCTAAAGTATCAATCTTGTTCAATCCCGCTACTTAATCCAGCGAGATTTATCTGGGGGCACGGCAGTGCCCCCACCAAGTCGAGCAAAAAAGCGGCACGGCCGTACCATCCTTTTCTCGAAGCAATTCAGGCCATTTTCGACCGCCTGTAACTTCGTTGTGGATAAAACTAGAAGGCTGAATTTTCATTAGCTATGCAGGCATTGTAAAGACACGGTATATTTAAAATTTCATTCAATTTGAACCAGTAGTTTAAGAATTATAACGGGTCAAAGTTACTTAATTTTGTCACTCACTGACTGACTCACTGACTCACTGACTCACTCACTGACTCACCGATCATCAAAACTCTAAGGCACTTCTAGCAGACCTAGAAGCTTCAAATTTGGAATATAAGTAGTGTTTGGTGTATGAATCAAGGAAAAACTAAAATATTTGGGGGCACGGTAGTGCAACCGCCAAGTCGAGTAAAATTTTTCAATTTCGGTCCAGTTTTCTAGATACATAACTGCTGTCTACAAAATACAAAAAGAAATGAGATCCCATCAAAAACAATACTTGTCAAAAAAACCAAGTCTCGCAACTCAGTTGTTCTACGGTAAAAAGTTGTGAGATCCATGTAATACCAAGTCCAGGCCAGGAAATCTTTAACGTTTTACATAAATATATTGACTTGGCCATCGCATGAAAACACGTGTAAATTAAATTATTTAGTGCGATGGCCAAGTCAATATATTTATGTAAAACGTTAAAGATTTCCTGGCCTGGACTTGGTATTACATGGATCTCACAACTTTTTACCGTAGAACAACTGAGTTGCGAGACTTGGTTTTTTTGACAAGTATTGTTTTTGATGGGTTTTATCTGTCCCTGACATGACGGACCAAAAGAGCTCCCTTGATGGCCCAGATAACTTTGAGGACGTATATTGAGACAGATTGTTCGTAAAGTGACTTTTATGTTCAAAGACCAATTTCTTATTCCGCCTAGACATTATCCACTCAATATTTTTACCAATACAGTTCATATTCGCTTGGAGATTTCTAGTTATACTAGGAACTAACACTTTTGACACGCCTACGCGTTTGGACACCATTATTGCTTGTACCCACACTGATTGTTTAATTGGCCTTTTCATGGTCTTTTTGCCGGGAAATTGGTCAATTCAAATGTCTGATGGACTGGCTAAATTAGGGAGTTAGATTAGAAAGAATGACGCTAGATGGGATCTTTAAAATAATGCAACATTTAAAAACAGATTTTGTGTTGTGGTTGTAGAGTTCTTGAGCAGCAAGCCATTCTGAATCTTATTAAGTCAATTTTCGTGAAAGATTAATTCCAAAAGGACCACTAAGTAATAAAGAAATTGCGGATTTAATGTTTCAAGATTCGAGTAGAAGTCAAGTTTCTTTCTATTCAGGTTAATAATTTAAACTACCTTAATACGGGACTAACAATAAAGTCATATCAATCGAGTAAGTTTCAATTTTATTAAAATTAGGTAGGTACATACTCGTATAGGTAGGTACGAATGGTTCTGAAGTGCCTGTCTGGGGACTTTCTACTGTCATAAGAGATTTAACTACCTCTCTCAACTCATAAAAGTCTACCATACAGTCTACAGACAGCCATACGTCTTTGGTGGGCAGCATTATTATTAATGGAACTAAGGACAAAGTTTATTTTCTTTTAAAGACCAGAATAAGCGAATTTCATGGATAATAATGGGATTTTTCACTGAAACACCAATTTCAATGAAATCCAGTGGCAAACGCAAATCAAAATGCCTTTTAATCCAATCCTGCAAGGTCGTACAGGATACTTCCGAAATAAAAGTGGCCATATTTCATCCGATTGTCTATGCGCAATGGCGCGCGGCGCCGGCCAGAGACAAAACGTTTTTATTTTTATACGGCATTGCATCATACGGCTAAGGAACATTTATGTCGCTACCTAGATTCAGAGGAAAGACGTTCGATAAAAAAGAGTGCTATATTTATTTAAACGTAGCAGGAAGGCACTGGATGCAGGCCGCTACCAAGAGGACGATGTGGAAAACCAACCCCATCGTTATCGTTGGGGGAGGCCTACTTATGTTCAGAAGTGGACGTCTTGTGGCAGAAATGATGATGATGATGGAACAGCAATTTTAACTAAGCACAAAAGCAAGTCAAAGACGAAAACGAGAATTAATTTGCATAAACACCAGCAATATGTAGCCTAGCAACAATATAAAATGTGAACTTAGAAGATAATATCGGACTTAAGTACTCTACCTACCTACATTTCCCCAATGAGGATCAGTACTGTTGTAGAAAATTCAATAAAACTAGTATCTACGTTAATCTTTAAGACATAAGAAAGATATATCTTTTTGAATTATCCAAATCGGACCATTACTTACGAAGATATTAAGTAATAAACATAGGCCGTTTTTGCCGCTAAAAGTCAACGTACGCAAGGCCGCGTGACGTCATTATATCCGAATCGAGCGCAGCCGGCGTACTAATGGGATGGAAAATATTTTTTTCCGGCTAAACTATCAGTTTTAGAAAAAAACTTTTAATAACATTTATTCTTCAAAATAAAGTAACCTATCGACCAGTAATTTTTAAAAATAAAAATTGTGAAAAATAAGTATTGCTATGTCCAAAAACCACATTTTCATAGGATTCGATGCAATGCGGAGACGCGGTTGGGGTGAGTGTAACTTAATGATTGTTTGTATTGAACATAATAATACAATTAATACTTATACATTTTTATATTTTACTTGGAAGAAGATATGACTCTAACAACACTTATGTACACTTTATTTGAATAAATCGCCAAATATACCACCGCGGAGACCCCAATCGCGTCTCTGCGTGCCATTGAATCGTATGAGCGTATGGATTTTTTGCGTTATTTTTCACAATTTCCATTTTTAAAAATTACCTATCGATAGCTTACTTTATTCTGATGAATAAATGTCATTACAAGTTTTTCTCTAAAACTGATAATTTGGCTAGAAAAAAATATTTTCTATCCACGCAGTACGCCGGCAGCGTTCGGATCGGATATAATGACGTCATCGTCCCCGCGCCGGGCGGTCAGTGAACTTTTTTAGTAATTTGGCCATAACTTCGTCAATTTTTGTCGTAGAACAAAAATTTTTGCACTGTGTATTAAGGATTTCTTAGCCCTATAAATCTGCATTCACAGCTAAAAATCGAAATGATCCTCATTTCTCGGTCTTTAACTTCACAGGTAACTTTTAAGTAACCTAAAAGGCAGCTAGCCGGTAGCTACCAATTCTGAAGTGCAATTTATTTGTTTTCGAAATAGGTGTAAGACATCGATCTGTAATTTTCTAAGCTTCAAAAGAGTGCACACGAATTCAAAGAGTGTCGTATACCTCCCAAATTTAGTTCCGCGTCCCGCACTAATTAGATAAGTGCACGTCGCTTTCGTTCCTCAATTTGTGCCTATTCCTGGCCTATCTGTTTTCTGTTTACTTTGAAGATGAGGTTTTAAGTTTCTTCTTTGAATTAGCACCTTTATTTAATACACACTTCATTAGTAACTTTCCGCTATGGCCACTTTAATCAGGATTTTAATTTTATTTTCTTGAATTGGAAATAACAGTTTCTTTGTCCAGCAGTGGACGCCATTTGGCTGAAACCAACGAACAACCAACACTTTCTTATGTTGTGCCTTTTCACTGGCCCACATTGTAGCAAGCTTAAAAAGCTTCGGGTTAGGTATTCAAATTACATACATTTAATTGTCTCTACATTGTTTAATATTGAAATGTGTCCATAATAGTGGCCAACTGTGCCAACCAAATTAATTCCAATTCAATTGAATTCTTATTTCCAAACCCCGTTTATGTGACCTAGTTCTTTATCGGAAGTAATTCTTATTCCTTTCATGTTACCGACATACGACGAAAGAAATATTGCCTGAACGAAAACAAATCATAAATAAACATCCAAAATTGCCCTGAAACTTGATAATCTGCCCTAAACACGCCAAAACACTGCCATTCGACATCCACCCTTCTTGCTAAAACAATAACGCTAAGCTTTTTACACAATAATGGTTTATTATTGAGTTGCGTATCGCGTGATCCTTGGATTATTAGCCTTTATTCTTATTGAATGCAAAATCTGATAATAATGGAATAAAGATTTTAGTTATATGGTTTATATGTCGTAAAAGCAAATAAGTATTGTGTGTAGGTAAGTTGAAGAAATTAAACTGGTAAGTGATACCGATTACCGACTGCCCACGATCCCGCCCACATTTTTTGAAACGTGTCCTGCTACGTGGGTTTTTGAAATGTGAATGGGAACGTGATTTTTGAGACCCAAAAGTCAGAATAAATTTCATATTTTCAGCCTTGAATATAACATAATAGGTAAGTATTGCAAATTACAGGATAATGAAATTGCAAAGTTGTGTAAAACTTGTAGGTAAGGTAAACAAGTGAAGACGGAATATACTAACACCTTATTAACAAGAGCTTTAAGATAACATTTTGTGTAGTATAAAGGACAAAATTAAATTTAGAAATACCTATTGTTTTCATTCTAAAGCTCTCCGAAGCTGCGGCTCTGTCCAACAACTATCCGACATGTTTGTAATTTCGCGGCGTAGGCCTTCTAGCGCCATCTATAGGATTCCAAGTCAAAACTCCTTCATAAGTTTTGCAAACCGGTCAGTCTCACAAAAGCAAGCGTCTATCGTCGCGTATCAATACGGTGACAAAAAACACTTTCCGACCATGACCGAACGAACAGAACAAAGAATCTGTATAAAATTCTGTTACAAACTCGAAAAAACGTGTGCCGAAACAATCGAAATGCTACAAAAGGCGTTCGGGGAGGAATGCATGGGGAAAACCCAGATAAAAGAATGGTACAAGCGCTTTAAAAATGGCCGAACATCTGTCGAGAGCGCTGCCCGCTCTGGCCGACCCTCGAAATCGGCTGAAAACGTCAAGCGTGTGCGATTAAAAATGAAGGAAAACCGCAATTTAACTATTAGAGAGCTGGCAAATGAGCTGAGCATCCCGAAAAGCACCGTTTCAGAAATATTGAACAAAAAGAAAATTCCCCACTCTACCAGAAGGACAAAAAGGAAGAAAACTGAGAAAAACAAACAACAAGCCCCCAAAATCGTTCCCGAGAGTAGCAACACTGATGCAGGCTTTCCAAATACGGAAGCGGAAATGGCCAGTGTTGCTAGCCATCAAAGTACAATGCAAGAAGTTATTCATCAAAACCCGCTACATAACCCGACAGATCTGTATTATAATTACCAGAATCAAAATATAATATTATAAAAATAAACTAATATCATTTTCATTATCCAGCGTCTCTAGTCTCTACCCGTGCATATACAGGTTGGAATTTTGTAATGCCACCTGAAGGGAAAGTACTCTTAATACTGTAGATAGAAATTTTTACTCAAAGAAAACATTCCTTTATTTTTGAAAAGAAATAGAACTGCATTCAAAGATTTCCAAAAATTTGCTTGCTACACCCGGGAATCGAACCAACTAAAATATGTTAAAAATTACACCCTGTATTTTTTATGCATCGATAGTTAGGGTTAAGTATAAGGATGAAATCTCTCAAACAAATTTGATAAATCAAATGAAAGGAAAACCATGAAATCTTAGATTATTGTAATTATTTAACTACAGAAAATTGTATGGTATGGGGGTAAATTTTCGAAAATCTTTGAATGCAGTTCTCTTTCTTTTTAAAAATAAAGGAATGTTTTCTTTGAGAAAAATTTTCTATCTTCAGTATTAAGGGTACTTTACATCCAGGTGGCATTACAAAATTCCACCCTGTATACCTACCTACTTTCTATAAAGCCTTGTGTTTGTGTTTTACGCCACAGAGCACGCCACGATTGTCGACTGGTAGAAACTGAGTAAAGCCTTCTATTTTACATTTGTGAGATTTATTTCATGATCGCTTCATGTAGCGAAGTAAATTACGAGAAAAAATATGGCTCCTACGTATACTGGCGTAAGTGAAAAAAGTAAATTTTACAGGAGAGCCATTTTAGTGGCCAGAACCATATTTTTGGGTCATATCTTCTGACCTACTAAAACGAATTTAATGAAATTTCACATTTAGCCTTAACATGTAATGCTTTTGCTACTGCTGTTATCAATTTTTATATTTTTCTTATATATTTTGAGATTTTACGCATTGCCCTTTTACGTCGGCATATTTCTATAATTTCATGTATATTGTTCAACGTAAAGAGACTTAAATGACAACGTAAATATAATATTTTAAGCGATTACTCTCTTTATTTATGCATGTAATTATTTTAATTGTTATCATGTGCTATATCAATAATAAATCAGTTAGAAAAAGTCGTTTAATGTACCGTTTTAAGTTTTAACGCAAATACGCCCATATACTGTGCTCGAGATTTAGTTAGGTCTTTTAACATAATGTGTCATATTTTTAAAAAATATAAATAACTTGAAAAAATCGAATTGCCTAAGGCGGGAATTGAACCCACGATGCCTTAGGCAGTTCGATTTTTTCAAGTTATTTATAATTTTCAAATTAGTTTGAGATGCGACTCTTAACGCTAAAAATTAAATAACTATATAATGTGTCATAATTTATAAATAAAACAATTTGCTAAATATTTTCATGGCTTTATTTAAGATTTGGATTATAAAAAATATATGTTTATGTAAGCAACTACTCGTATAGATTGACGAATCGTATGATTGGGCTTTATACGTGGCGTAGTTTAGCACATACGCCTATTTGCCTAAAATTTTATTTTGTATCTAATGGAAAAAAATTTTTTTTTCTTACTGATGTTATAGATTAGAGCAAAGTGAAATCATTGCTTAAATAATTGGAAAAAGGCGTAAGCGGCAGTTTCGCCCTTATACGTAGGAGCCATCGATATAAGGTTTCAGTTTTTTGCCATTTGGCTACGGAACCCCAACTAGGTGATCACAAAACTGAATTTGTCACGAGATCTTACTGAAGAGAGATTTACAAACATGAAAAGACAAAAATCCTTACTTACATTATTTAGTTGATGAGACATATATTGCATGATGGGCATACAGTTGACATGGGAAAACCAGCAGCTGTTTCATTTATAATTTACAAAACAAAAGCGATTTATTCTTCTTCATGACACGACGAACAAATGGCGCCTGTCGACCTTGAAGAAACTAAACTCATTTATCAAATATTTCGTGACGGTTGGAGCGACACAATTTCATTTTAGCACCTATATTATTAATTATTATACATCTGAATCGATCTAAGCTGGATATTTAACTACTAAGCAAGCAGTAATTAAAAAAAAAAACAGCAGTCTAGCTTTGTCACGCACGGGGCTTCTTTCCCTTCATTACTCAAATGTGTATCAGTCTCATCAAAATCCGTCCAGTAGTTTTTGCGTCAGAGTACAAGAAACACATTTATCTATCCCCAACATCAATATCTTCACATTTATAATATCAGTAAGATAAAATTTAAATTGCGATGGAAATAGTATTCTAAATTAATAAGCCTACCTAGCCTGCCTATAGTCATAGCCTGCATTCATTATTTTGCTTAAAATAATTGTCTACTACTTTTTCCACTACCTATCTAATTACAAAATCTTTCATAGTTATTTAAAAGACTCGTTCAAGTTATATTCATAATAGTTATTCAAGTTACCTTTTCATAATTTTAAAATCTATCATATTGCTCTTATTACGCCAATTCAACCCAGTTGGCCTAGGATGCGCGCCGCGATAAGCGTTTATCACGTCATTTTATCGACTTTACGCGATAAGCCCATACATTTGTCGTCTATAATCGATAAGATTTTATCACGGCGCGCATCCTAGCCCGTCAGTTCAGGCAACAACAAGAGCTGATCTCCCCTGCCCTTATGTGCATGTGGATTGAGTGATCCTTGCTTCAATCTTAACAAAAATCGAGGAAGTTTTACTTAAAATATGTTAAAACATTGCGATGAAGTTTAAAAATTTGTTAAACCTAAGATAAAAATGTTATGGCCAATAAATAGGAGCACTCATACCGCACGCTTTAAGAAAACGTCAACATGTTTATTTCAGAAAATAAAGCCTTTCCACTTCTTTTTATAGTATAGAAAAATTGTTAAGAATATGTTAAAACTATTAACAAATTCAGAAATTCCTTAGTCTCACAAAATAAAAAATCATATGTACCCTAATCAACATTTTCCTTTAGGAATCATCTAAGCCTGATATTTCTTAAATTATGACCTTAATAAAAGCAAAATATATGCCAAATAATTGTTAAAAACAATTAACAATTTTAGATACTATCTCAGTCTGCCTACGAACTACATATGAGCAGATAGAGGTAAAAGTAAGGATCACTCACACGGCATATTGGAGGAAAGAATAAAGGTTAATTTCTTCCTTCAGCTTTTAAGTTTTGTCACACTTATTCTTTAACAAATTCGCTCGTCAGTTTGCACACATTTCCCAACAGAAATAAAACGTATTTATTAATAAAAAGTCATTATTTTGAAGAGCACTCGTACGGCCCGTGTGCGGTGTGAGTGATCCTAAATAATCGTCATAACTTTGGAACGGGAAGTGTAAGGAATTTCTGAATTTGTTAATAGTTTTAACAAATTCTTAACAATTTTTCTATACTATAAAAAGAAGTGGAAAGGCTTTATTTTCTGAAATAAACATGTTGACGTTTTCTTAAAGCGTGCGGTATGAGTGCTCCTATTTATTGGCCATAACATTTTTATCTTAGGTTTAACAAATTTTTAAACTTCATCGCAATGTTTTAACATATTTTAAGTAAAACTTCCTCGATTTTTGTTAAGATTGAAGCAAGGATCACTCAATCCACATGGACATCTGCCCTTTTGTCCCTATGTCTGAGAGTCCTCCACCTGGACATGAGCTCCCCTGGCTTACCTGGAAGTCTTTAAATAGACTTCGTACGCAGGTTGGCCGTAGTAAGGACAATCTGGCCAGGTGGGGATTCTTGGATGGCTTGAACATGGAGTGCAGGTGCGGTTTTGTTCCCCAGTCGATGAGGCACCTGATGTCATGCCCTGAGTGCCCAAGCAACTGCACTCAGGAGGATTTGATGAGTGCTACTGACAACGCCACTCTTGTGGCGGAGTTTTGGGCTGACACTGTGTAGGTTTTGTTGTCGACACGAAAAGAAGAAGAAGTTCAGGCAACAATTTCAAATAAAAGACATAAATAAATCAAAATAAAGTTTATTGGCAGCTGTGCCTACGCGTCGGCGATGGTGACTTCCACCTCTACGCCGGGCTCGATATTGATGGACGTGATCTGCTTCACGATCTCAGACGGGGAGTGCAGGTCGATGACCCTCTTGTGGATCCTCATTTGGAACCTGTCCCAGGTCTTGGAACCCTCACCGCAAGGGGTTTTACGCGTGGTGATGCGGAGGATCTTTGTTGGCATGCGGACGGGTCCCTGGAATGAAGATGGAGCAGAATTAGTTTTGGCTAACTTGGTTCAATATAGGAACCCAAAAAGAAGTAAAAATAACATGTATAAAGTACGGCCAACGAGAAGCGATACAAAATGTAACCCTGGTACTTTATTCGTTGGATGTAGGATGTAGGCCCGGGGTATTGTGGGTCTGAAGTGAAATGTTTATAGACACACAAATTAAAACTTTTAGGTAGGTTTTGATTTATTTATAACAATTAAATTATTAAGTATTTTACAGTCTACTACTAGTTTTACAGTCGATGGTAGCACAGCACTATTTGTTGGTGGTGCAAGAGGGATTTAAAAATACCCTTTGCACCACCAGTGGTGCAGGCCGGTGGTGCAAAGGGTACACAAGGGTCATGTCTAGCACATAACTGAGCAGTGCCTGAGGTGTGTGGAGTGGCACAGGAGAGGAGTGATATATCACGTGACAGAGCATACAAGTCTGAAGTGCATCGGAAGTCTTGCTGACATTTGATGTCACCAAAACACCCTCTCGTACTACTCCGATACGTTAGGGACTGACTCAGTTAGTGTGCTAGACCTGTAGATTAACCACAGAGCATGTAATTCCATGCTCTGTGAGATTAAGGCCCAGAACAGATGGTGAAACGCAACTGCACCGAAACTGCAACTGCTAGTTACTTTTGAGTTGCATCTAAGTTTCTGCCATAGCGTCCATTGAGAGACCACACATGACGCGACCAGTTTGAAACTTTCAGTTTGAGTTTCATTCATCAGCATCATCACAAAGTTGCAGTTTCGTTGCAGTTGCGTTTCATCGTCTCTTCTGGGCCTAAGTTGTTGGCTTTATGAATTTGGTCTGTCTTTTGTTTAAATAATAAACAATACATAAACGACAGGGTTTAAATTGTAACTCTCCTATGAGCAGAGTCAGCAATGGAAGACAAACACTGCACTTTGAAGAGTATTGATGTTGCGCTGGTTTGTGAACACTATGGCACAGAACACATAGTGTCTTCATCTGGGCGCTATATGCCTAACTACAGAGTAGTATTAAGGCAGTAGTATACCTTTTAAGTCTTTGTATGAGGACATGTACAGATGACAAAACATCAAACATTGTTGCATCTTAGATAGTTGATACAAATACCATTTAGCACCAAAAACATCTGTCTGAAGTGTGGTCAACTGAAGGTTATTAGGTTTGGACTTTAACATGGAAAGTTCCTTCCTTTATCTCTATCAAAGATTAGTTAACTAATCCTCTAATACAAATGTTGAGTAACTCTAAGGTTATTTGTCATTAAACAGTAGTAATGAATAAGGAACTAATAGGTTCATATTTTTGTAATATTCACCTTAACACGCAGCTTCTGTTTCTTGGCTCCGTTGATGAGGTCAGCGCAGACCTTCTCGAGCGAGCGGACGTTGCGGGACGTGAGCGTGATACGGATGCGGTGGATGGGGGAGACTTCAGCCTGGGGCTTCTCGATGTCCTTGCCTGCTACGACGGCGGCTGCCTGGAATTACATAGTTATTATTTTATTTATTGTTAGCTATTGATAGAAGTATTGTAGACAGTCTTTGTGGCTATTAGACTAGTAGTTTGCGGTCAGAACTACAAAATATTGTGGTTTCAAGTTAGGTATGTGGTATTTATTACTAAGTTGTTATCATCTCTCTAGGATGGATACCATAGCGATTTGTTTAAGTCCAATGGTATTAAACACATTGAAAGTCCACTTAAGGGACACATTGATTGTTTATTGTGCATTAAAAGCGTAAAAAGCCTCCAGTTCACTTGATAAAGAAGGATTCGAGCTTAAAATGTATTAGAGGCGTACCACCAATAATACCTTTATGGTCAACAAAAGGCATGAGAATATAATATAATTAATGATTTTAATTAGACAATAACTATTGAAAGAGATGATAAATAGAAGTTTGCGGACCACACGTGTGCGAAGCTAACCTCAAAATTTCAATGAATCACAACTCAGCCAAAAACTTAATAAATGTCGAAATTCATATTTCTGTCGATAAAATTGGATTTACTTACCATGTTGATGCGATTTCCCGGTCGAGATAAACAACTTTTCGACTAAAAATTGCTCAGCGCTGAACCGGAGAACAGCTTGCTTGACAAATGTCACGAAAAGAAGAGAGAATTCATACCATAGACAAAAATAAACAAATTTTAATGAAAAAACTGAAGTTGTAATGTAATCACTAACGCCACCTACAACTCCTACAAGTTTAGGATTCCGTGGCGGGTAGCTGAACCGATAGGACGGAAAACATGGTCGATCTGTTTTAATTTATTATTTAATGGACTTTAGTAAACAAATCTGGTGTTATTTTATGTTCTAAAGTGCAGTGAAGTGATAAATTTATAAAAACATTGAAACACTTTGAATTGTAGCGCGAATCGAGTGTCAAGCGAGTTCACAGCGAGTTGTTGTGGGATCAAATCGCTTTGGACCCAACGCGATGGGCGTCTTGAAACCTGGCTACGTGAGTACTTTTTGTTTCCATTGAATACAAAAAAACAATAGAACTAAAACACCTATGTTCTTTTGTTCGTGTTAAACATCAATTTCCACGTGATATTGGCATAAATAAACGACTTGTCCACGAAGGCGAGCGAGCTCACTCACTCGCTTTCGTGATTTAAAGAAGTTATACTCGTAATAATATTATGCTATCTGAGCATTCGCTTCCACCTTCGGCCTGATCATCAGGTGAGATACAGGCCAAGAGCTTCCTCGTTGAATCAGTGTGAATAGTTAATAAAAATCACTTGAACGGTAGGTATCATTTAATAATATAAATTAAAGTACTAAAATTAAAATAAAACATTATTTTAACGACGGGGCCAGTAGTGTTGGTAAAGCATAGCTAGATTATCATTTATCACATATCACCCTCCATGTCCCCCAATGCATTCACATAATTCAGATAAAGTTGTTTAGATATTTCTGGCTTACTAATCATATAAATTATACAACGGGCAAAAATGATGTATGTAATTTAAATCAGACGTTGTTCAGCATTAAATTCTTCACTTGCTTGTCGAACTTCCTGAAAATAAAAGATGAATAAAATTAAAATTATCAATAAAGAATTAATTTTATCTCGGACAGCTTACATTCATAAAGAACACAAGTTTTAATAGGTCATTATTTTATAGGAAAGTGTTCTTTTATTAGTAGCAAATTGGTTTAGAAGCATACTTCATTTTACTATTTTTACTTACTGGGAAGAGATGGGGTCTCCTGGTAGATGGAAAGGATTACAAATGGCGTCGGCATACAACGCGTGCAGTCGTCGCAGTGCTGTGCGGACTTCTGCGTCGCGGATATTGCTGCCGCTGGGTGACGTAGAGCTCGTTACAAGCACCAGCTTGATGCGCGTGTTGGTCACATAGCCGTAACTGGAATGTTTTTAAAGCATAGGTATATTTTTTCGTAATAAAAGACTTAGCTGTCTAATGTTCTTTTTGGTCAATCATAGTAAGAGTAGGCGCACACTGTGGTGTCTTAAATAAAACACTGATATATGTTCACTGTGTAAGCTAGTGCAAGCACTGACGTCCGTCCCGTGTGGCGGCCCGACTACGACTGACCCCCCACCGCGCCGTACTAGTCAGTGTTGCCATAGCGCACACTCTTTATTTGTGTAGTAGTACACCACACACACCGTTGATTTTTTGGCCGATAGTTGTGCCCGATTTTAATTTGTATGAAGAATCGGACAAATCGAATCGGCGTAGTGTGCACACTCCCATTCATGCCCATACTGATCAACTGCCCGACTAAACTATCGGCCGACGAAAAATCAACGGTGTGCGCCTACTTTAAGTGGAACTGAAAGAGAAAGTTAGTGCCTGCTTAATTACAGTCATGTTAAAAATAGTTAACGTACATTTTATGCGTATCAGTAGAGTACAAAAGTCCCAAATACAGGTCTCTCATATCAGTGCGGGCTGCATTCGCGTTGGCGCCAGCAGCGCCATTGCTGCTGGTGGTAAGACGCTCCTCCAATGCATCAAGGGCGGTGTGGACCAACCATTGTCGTGATAGCTCGTTGTCTGACCCGGAATCATTGCCGATACCGCCTATGTATAACGGGGAGTTCTGGAAAAAATATCGACTTCATTACTAATTTCGTATTGTGTAGTAGAATGCCAAAAGCACCTAATCCTATGGACTTTTTTTAACTGCGTAGTCGGACTAGAGATGGGTAGTGGGTAAAAACCCATTTCACCCGATTGGGTTAAAACTGGGTGATTTGGGTAAGAACCCGGTTTTTACCCATTATCACCCATTCTGGTGGGTGAAAACAAAAATAGCGTTTTTTTTAAAGTGAGAAGTGGTATTTGTTGCTAAGGGGGCGTTCTAGTGTTACGTAATGCAATCAGGGGGGAGAGGATGTCTTGAAAAACGTTACAATGCGTTACAGTGGCGGAAGGGCGGTTCGACTTCAAGTTTTTAAGCAGAAGTACTTTGTAGTTGGTGTTGTTATTTGTAACTTTATACCGTAATGTCATCAAAGAGAGAGTTTGACATCTTTGGAATCCCCCCCCCCCCTCCATGTCCTTGCCATGATCACAAATTATTGTGTTCCTACTAAATTTCTTCTAAATCGGTTCAACGATTCTTGAAATAACACCATTTTATAAAATAATTGGTCACATCATCATAACGTGATCAATTTTACGATTTGGCCACGATATAAATGCATATTGTGTCCGACCGAATGTTCGGTTTCGGTTTCGTTTTCGGTTGAGTTTCGGTAAAAACACGAGTTTCGGTTTAGTTTCGTTTTCGGCGGCAAACTTGCCGAAACTACGACCGAAACCGAATATGCATTCGGGAGTTTCCGCGCTGTTATCGGTCATGTTCGGCGCGTTGAATGAGTGAATGAATCCGATCCCTCATTAAAAAAAAAATTCGAGTGATTTATTTTGAATTTGGTAAGTTTTATCTCGTTTTATGTCGTTATAACATAAGAGCAGGTAGTAAACATAAAAAAAAATATTCAATATGACTAATAAAAGTATAATCAAGTTTAATCTAACCTATACCTACCTTTTTTTTGGTTCGCAAATGCTATACGTAAACAAACATTAGTTAGGTAGTTAGTAATGACTATAGTGCATTTCATGGTGATAATATTATGGATTCAGAGTTTCAAAGTTCATTTAAGTATTTATCACCAAGGTATCCAAGTGGCAAGTACAGTAGATACTAACTTACGTACTACCAATTTTGTTTTGAGAAATTATTAAGGTAAAGACCCGACCATGGGAGGGGTTATGTAGATGTTGTCGTCCTGAATATTGCGAGTAATTAAAAAAAATCTAGACTATAAATCCTTCTTTTTCTTTTTTAATACATTATTTGATACCTTTTAGAGTAAAAAGGCGCTTTTGTTTGTTTCAGCCTTAAGACGTCCACTGCTGGACAAAGGCCTCCCCCAAGGATTTCCACGATGACCGATCCTGCGCCGCTCGCATCCAGGCACCTCCCGCGACCTTCACCAGATCGTCGGTCCACTAGTGGGAGGCCTGCCCACGCTACGTCTTCCGGCTACTGGTCGCCACTCAAGAACTTTCCTGCCCCAGCGGCCATCAGCTCTACGAGCTATGTGCCCCGCCCACTGTCATTTTATTTTAGCGATTCGAAAAGGCGCTTTATAAGTTCAATTTTAATGCAATTGAAAGAGAAAACAATAAAGACTGACTGATTATAATAACTTTTTCTTTATTTTTCCCTCAAAATATGAGCCTTGTAAGGAAGTTTCGGTTTCGGTTTCGGTTTCGGCCGAAATAGACACCGTTGCCGAAATTCGTTTTCGGTTTCGGTTTCGGTCGTAAAACTAGTTTCGGTCGGACACTGCATATTAGTGTTAAATTTGACTTATTACTTATTAATCAATAAACTTAAATGAGAAAAATTCAATAAAAATAAAGAAAAGATACCAATTGAAATAATTATAAAATTATTTGTTTTCACCCGGTGTAAACACCCACGGGTGGAATGAAACGGGTTTTTACCCTCATGTGGGTTTTTACCCGGGTGGAAACCCATCTCTAAGTCGGACTGACAAAGTGCTTTCTGTCTCGCTTGCAAACATTTAACAACATGAACATGGTTGGCTGGTAACTACTGTATTTGACATTTGAACTTCAATGTGTTGTTTGTTTTCTGTATTCAAATTTTACATAGGTGTGAGGATATGTTCGCCTCAACTTTCTTTGAGCGACCTATTTGTAACACTAGCGCCATCTATGTGTTACATTTTTCTGCATGCATGTTATTTTTTTATTACAACGTAATAAAAAGGTCTAATATTTCATTATTCACGTAGTGAAATATAATTTTATTTTAAAGTTTCTGAAAATCGTCCTAAAACTTATTTTTATAAGAAAGCCGATTTTAAAAAATTTTTTTACAAAATCTACACCGCCCCTTAAAATCGATCTTTCTCATTGGTGTCTGTCTATGGTGGTCTATGGTTCATGAATGACACCAAAACAAAGTGACGTGTAAAATTTACTGATTTTCCAAAAATAGATCAAGACTGTGTTTGAAAATGTTCTTAGAGGTGATTTTTGGTGAAATAAATAAGTTAAAATGTGTTTAGGTACTTAAAATGACTGAAAAACTTACATCTTTGCCAATAACTGCGACACAAACAGCCATCGTTGCTCTATGTTGACGGGAAGTAAATTGGTGCTGCCAACAGCTTACAACTAACATTACATACAAGGCGGGAAACTTTGAAAAACTTTATTGGCGTACATACGTGTGCATGACAATAATTTTATTGATTATTTAATACCATCGGACGCGGACGTCTGCGTGAAGTTGCATCATAGGTGATTTAGGGCAATGTGTTGATTGATCGATTTGTGGTCCAGAATCCAGATTTTAAAATGGCAGGTAACGATGAAGACATTCACCACTTTTACGAGACGAACGAACGCGGCGAGCGTGTCATGGTGCGCTCGACGGCTTCCGAGCAAGCTATTTACATACGTTTCGTAAATAGCGTGTCGCGCCCGGTAGACATCTGGTGGATCGATTTCCAAGGCCTCCGTCGTCATTATGTGCGGATGCAGCCACGCACATATTTCAACGTGGACACCTACGTCACTCATCCCTGGGAGTTCACCGATCCGACGACTAACGAGAACTACGTAATCCACAACAAGAGGTTCTTCAGAGCTCCCAGCTGCCTGGCGGGGGTGCAGCACCGGACCAACTGGTTTGTTTGCGTCCAGGTAAGGTCCCTACGGAAAACTGCTCTATTGTTTTTGGCTCAGCACTTAAAATGTCCTACGCGGGTGCCCGCCCTTGGCTTGCCCCGCGAGCTGTCCCGAGACTTAGAGGGCCTCATCTTAGCTATTCAGAACACACCGCCTCCGCCGCAGCGCTCCTGATATATGGTTTTGGATACAAATGGGCGGACGGCAGTACTTATTAGTTTTATATCTGTGGCGGGGGCCTTTCTGGTTTGTTTAGTCAGTAAGATATGGTTTGAATTATGTGCTTAAGATCATTTTGTGGATTGAGTTCATTTCTGATAGTAGCCTATCCAAAAGCGAAACTAAGTAACTGATATTATAAATATCTTTCTGTTCCTATCTTACTACTATTAACATTATAAATTACATTAAGTGCTGCCTTTTTAATTCGTGATTTAAACCAAAAATCAATAAGTTTAAGTCCTTTCTTTAAACAACATTTAATTAGTGTACATATTTTTTATCGAAGTCCCTTAAATTGTATAAATTAAGGGCGAACTATAATTTTAGCGTAATCTTAAGACACTTATGTCTTGACTTGTTGCAATATGCTCAATGTTATCTAGCGGATTATCTTCTGTGGTTAATTTGTAATTTAATGTTTTTTTTAATTTTATTTATTACTTCCCCATTTGCAGTAAGACCACAGGTAAGACATATTTTATTTCTAATTAATTGTTAAGTTAATAAATTAATGATTTAATTTCAAATGTGATAATGGCAAGATGGCTTGTTAATGCATAGAATGATTAATAACAGCTAAAATAAAATTGTAATTATTACAAAAACATTTCTAAAATGTACGTAAAACCAAAGGTTTTGCTTTTACCTATTTTGCTTCTCAATCTTAGGGGATTAAAAGGGTACCTTCGAATAAGTCCAAATTATGATGGAAAAACAATTGTTTTCCAATTTTGAAGCAAAGCAGAACCAATTTATGGTAGGTACCTAATCGAAAAAATTATCAAAGATAAGAATTTAATGACAAGCTTTAAGGGAGTAAACGCCTAAAAATGGGGCACTCCTAAAAACGAGCTTGGGAATGGATAATATTTGGAATTGTTTCGTATGTAAGGGGTAACATCTGAGACTGAATTGCTAAGGATATTTAGATAATCATCGTTTTGAGCGATACGTTACAAAATTGTTATGCATAATTGATAAAAGTTCTTGAAGTATTGACGTGCATGCACACTTCTATTAGTTCAGGTGCAAAACTTTGCGCCAGGAACTGGCAAAAATATCTTTTATTTTCTTTAAAAGTAAATCGACTGATTATGGACGTAAAATTTTTGAGAATAAGTCCATGATTATTTCAAGTTTTAGATAGATAGAACAAAAGGAAAGAAATAGGCCCAGAACACACGGTGAAACGCAACTGAAACGAAACTGTTTCGTTGCGTTTCACCGTGTGTTCTGGGCCATAATTAGGTGCACTAGAGATTGCACTAATTATTAGGCGGTGCTATGAAGCGATGTTTGTCTCTTCTCTTTGAATATTTGGATTTGGTGTGGAACTGACTTGTGAATCTTGTGATCAAGAAGATATCGAATCAAAATTTTTATAAAAATCTATTGTATATCCCATAAATGTTATTTAGACTTTGTGATGGATTAAGTTAATTAAAAATAAATTACATATAAATTAAAAATTACATACTGTCAACATACATTTAATTATGTACGATAGTTTTATTGTGACTCTTATAATTTAATCTGTGATGTAGGTACATAACTTTAGATGGAATGTACGAGTATACAATGTACTGTGCTAAGAAAAAGATGGTTGCATTTATATAATTATTTGTATTTTGTATAGTTATTTTATTTTTATAACTTGAAATCCAATTAAATGTTAAATTAATCTGTTAGGTAATGAATGTTGATTATTAATTATAATTAATTATACCAACAAAATTAGGTAATAAGCCAAATATAAACGCACTAGGCCTACACTTTTTCTACTACTAAATGTTTCCCAATTTCTACTTCACTAATTGACAATTAAATTCATATTTTGGTACCTAATTATTTCTAATATTACTTTGATAATATGATTTATTCTTGTTTTATGTGATTAATAGTTTATCCATATACCATACGAGTTTCTAACCTCTATCAATCTAGTGTTTGAGAAATCTAATTTTTTATTTAACTATTAATTATATTTAAAGATACAAACTATTTTTGACCTATCTACCTACCTTGTACCGACAGTCATTTAGTATTTAAGGAATTAACTCTAAGAATGCCATATTACTTTTTAGCTTTTGATGTTGTTTAAATATACAATTTTGATGGAATTAAAATATACATTGATGTCTATGAGTGTATTTGATTATTCTCCTTGTTGCTTTTGAGTTATAATTGTATTTTTTTTACTCTATTGGCAAGATATAATGTCTTTTAAAAGCAAGATTAATTAAAATGCAAGTGAAACAAAGTATAGGGTATAAAAAATAATTTATTGTAAAAAAACAATTAAGTATTTGAAATCACAATCACTTTAGGTATGGCAAGTCACTCGGCTGACTTCTTGTCTTTGTGTATGTGCGCTACTAGTGCCAGGGCGCCGCCCGGGATGAAGCGGACGAAATTGTCCGCAGTCAGCGGCCCGAGGGCATAGACACCTTTGGGGCCGTTTAGCAGCTCGTGCGTGCTCTTGTCTATGGCCACTGGGTTCGCTCTCCCATCGACAGGCTTCTTGGGATCGATACCGAAACCGATCCCGCTCGAATACGGGTTAGCCTGGCACTCGCAATTGTCCGGAATGATTTCTTCAGTCTTATCGCACGCGCATCTCGTCTTCTCCGGCCGTCTGTTGCAGTCTGACAGTTCACATTTTGTGTCTGTGTTCCCGTTTATCTCGGAATAATTCAAGTACCTAGATTTGCAGCTATTGATGCCTTGTTCCAATACGTTTTTGAAGTTCATCCAGTGGTTTTTGAGGAAGCATTCCTTGCGTTCGTCGTCCATTTTTTTCTTGACGTGTTTTTCTTGGAGGCAGTTGATGCAGTCGTCTTGTTGTATGCAGTTGAGGTTGAAGTTTGTTTGGAGGAAGAAGAGGTCTGGTTTGGATCCGATGAGGACCGCTATGAGAGAGACGGTGACCTCGGTCACGTGGTCTGTGGTCAGGTCGAGGAGGCGCACGCGCTTGAGGCCGTGTCCGCAGGCGGGGTCGGTGACCTCGGGCGTGACGTCGATGATCACGTGGTCCGGGAACGACTTGTAGTTGGGGTAGTTGCCTTTGGAGCCGTCGCACATCATTTTGTAGACCTGTAATAGATAATGTTTTAGTTAGCAATTGTTTAATCAAAATATAGCCTAGCTGGCTGGTAGGGTAGACGCCGCATAGGGGAAAAATGACGTGACGCCACTAGGTCTTACTTTTGATTTTGACCATAATATTATGTTAGCACTGGCAAGAATTTTTAATTAAATTGGAAAATGAAGAAGAATTGCAATTTAAGAAGAATTCCAATTGAAGAATTTCTTCAAAAATAAATTTTCCTGCATTTATTTCGGTCTGTCACACAAATATTAACTGCGCGTATGCGCAATAAATCTCACTTTTTCAACCTGGTATAAAAATTGTTCTTTGTTTTTCTCTGTGTGTCAAATTATCTCTATTATTTTTACTAGATCATCGTCTGGTTTTCCGTCTTCAGCCCGTGGTCGCCACTCGAGAACTTTTGTGACAACGCGCAACGGTCATCAGTTCTACTAGCTACATCGCCAGTTAAGTTCGGCAATACATGTAAAGCCTGGTCCGTAAGCACGTAGAATTTTGTCCAATGACCTGAAGCTACCCATCCTTATCCCTCGCGCGTAATTATATTGCTGTCGCGACTGTGCGACGGGCGCCCGCAGTGAGTGTGCGAGCGCGACAGCAACATAATTATGCGCGAGCGATAAGGATGGGTAGCTTGGGGTCATTGGACAAAATTCTACGTGCTCACGGACCAGGCTTTACACATCTCCATTGACGGCGCGATCATAGGCCAATGACAGGTCGCCCGGACTGTTATGGGTCGCGCTTTCCAAATTCGCGATCTGCACGCGTTGGTTTGGTTAAAGCTTTTAATTAACACGTGTTAAGTAGATAAGTAGGTAACTAAATTTTTACTTGGTTTTTCTGTCAAGTTGGTGGGCGGGGCTTGTTATTTGACACGTTTTGACAAGCAGTTTCATAGTAAATTAAAAGAGCTGGACGTTTGGAATTAAGTTAAAATTTAGTTACGATGCAATTTAATCACTTGAAATTAAGTTAAAATTTCGTTACCTACACGTGTAAACCATCCACTATAGCGACGTTTAGAGTAGGCGCACGCCGTTGATTTTTCGTCGGCCGATAGTTTAGTCGGGCAGTTGATCAGTATGGGAGTGCGCACACTACGCCGATTCGATTTGGCCGATTCTTCATACAATTTAAAAACGGACACAACTATCGGCCGACTAAAAATCAACGGTGTGCGCCTACTTTTAATTTCGAACTCCTCCTACCTATGTTATTCTAATTAATTTCGTTGCGGATCCAATGACAGTTTAACTTTCCCCCGGGACAAACTTGACCTTCATTGGTTGGGTTTTTATGGCGGATCCTGGCTACACAGGAGTTGCAGTGGTGGGAACGAGAGGTGGGAATAGTCCCGTTTAAATTGTATTATGGCTACTGACCTGGCAGTAGTCGGGATACTCCTGCGGGTCCAGCCTAGCCAACGCGGCGGGCGGCGCGCGGTGCACGTGCAGCGCCCGCACGCCGCGCGCGCGCGCCGCGCCCACCGCGTCCGCTGCGCTCGCGCCGGAACCCACCACTAGCGCTGTGTGCGTGCCGCCTGGAACAAGAAAATAAGATTTTTTTTAAAAAGATTAGGGGCCATCCATAAAGTACGTCACACGAATTTCATGATTTTTTGACCAATTTATTATTTAATGGACTTTAGTGTACAAATTTGGTGTTATTTTGTGTTCTAAAGTGCAGTGAAGTGATAAATTATAAAAAACATTGAAATACTTCGAATTTGAGCGCGCATCGAGTGTCGAGTGGGTTGTCGTATGAACAACCCGCTTTGGACCCGGTGGCGTCTCGAAACCTGCTTACGGGCATACTTAACTCCACGGAATCCATGAAAAATCAATAGAACTGAAACACCCACGTTCTATTGATAACTATGTCAATTTTCACTCGACATTGGCAGAAATAAACCTCCCAGAGAGGNCCCATAGATGTTTGGTTGCCATTAAAAAAAAAAAAAAAGATTGATCGTCTCGGGGGGGAAAGCATACAGTGGGATAGAAAGGGGGGGAGGAGAGTAAGTGGGGGCCAGCTTAGAGTAAGTAAGGGAGGCCATCTTAGAGGGAGAGGGAGGAGAGAAGGAATTCGTTTAGACTTACCGCAGTCTCCCAGCTCAGTAAGAGCCTGCTCTATATCCGCGAGCGCGTGCAAGGCATCAGTCGCGTGCGGTAATGAATTAGGGCACAAGTAACGAAAGGAGGGAGCAGCTTAGAGTGAGACGGGGTCGCCTTAGAGTGAGAGGGGGCAGCTTTGAGTGAGGGAAGGAGGGGCAGTCTAAGAGTGAGAGGGAGAGTAGTTTCGAGTGAAACGAGGGGGAGGGGAGGCAGCTCAAGTAAGAGGTCAGAGGGGGTACTTACCACAGTTTACTAGTTCACTGAGCGGGTGTAGCGCGTCTGTTCTCTCGCACACTCACTGCGGGCGCCCGTCGCACAGTCGCGACAGCAATAATAATTATGCGCGAGCGATAAGGATGGGTAGCTGGGGGTCATTGGACGAAATTCTACGTGCTCGAACAGTTTAGAGTGAGAGAGAAGGAGGGAATAGCTTAAAGTTAGACTCACCACAATCTCCCAGCTCAGTAAGAGCATGCTTAATATACGCGAGCGCGTGCAAGGCATCTGTGGCGTGGGGCAGGCTGTTGGGCCGCGCGCCGGCATGAGTAGCGAAAGGAGGATTAGAGTGAGAGGGAGAAAGGGAAAGCTTAAAGAGTGCGAAGGAAGGAGAGGGGAAGTAAGAAAGGGGCCGGGCAACTAAGTGAGACTGGCCCAGTTTAGAGTGAGAGGGGGCCTGCTTACAGTGACAGGGGGCCAGATTAGAGTGAAAGGAGGCCAGCTTAGAGTGAGAGGAGGCCAGCTTAGAGGTAGGGAGCCAGCTTAGAGTGAGAGGGGCCCAGATTAGAGTGAGAGGTGGGCAACTTGGAGTGAAAGGGGGCCAGCTTAGAGTGAGGGGGTCGGCTTAGAGGGGGCCAGCTTAGTGAGGGGNGGCCAGCTTAGAGTGAGGGGGTCGGCTTAGAGGGGGCCAGCTTAGTGAGGGGCCCAGATTAGAGAAAAAAGAGGCCAGCTTAGAGTGAGAGGGGGCCAGCTTAGAGGTAGGGAGCCAGCTCAGAGTGAGAGGGGGCCAGCGCTTAGGTAAAGGAACAGGGGCAGCTTGAATGTGAGGGGGGCCACCTTAGAGTGAGAGGAAGGTAGCTGGACTGTGAAAAGAAAGATTATGATTCGTTCAGGACTTACCGCAGTCTCCCAGCTCAGTAAGCGCCTGCTCTATATCAGCGAGCGCGTGTAGTGCATCTGTCGCATGTGGTAGTGAGTTAGGTCTGGCGCCGGCGCCGCACGCCACCACCACGCGCCGGCATAAGTAGCGGAAAGCACGGCCTTCACACACGTCGAAGCTGGAATAGATAGACAGAAAATCTTTAGTGTGCAATTAAAATAACAACTACAAAACGGGACTATTCTCACCTCTGTAACTCTTGTATAGCCAGGACCTACACCACTCAAGTAAAAACCAACCACTGAAGGTCGTTTGTCCCAGGAGAAAGTTAAACTATCATTGGACGCAACGAAATTAATCAGAAGAACATTGGAGGAGTTCGAAGTTTAGGTTCGACTTCCCTCCAGTGCAAAAAGGATGACAGGTGACAAAACAAAGGTTAAATTAAAACCTTTATGAAAAGATATGATGCACCACAGATAGTAAACATCAATTTTATTATGAAGTCCTACTTAGCTACCTAGAAGAGCCTCTCTGTACAAAATAACCATTATAAAACTAGTATGGTGGTATAGTCGCGACTGTGCGGCGACGGGCGCCCGCAGTGAGTGTGCGAGCGCGACAGCAACATAATTACGCGCGAGCGATAGGGATGGGTAGCTTGGGGTCATTGGACAAAATTCTACGTGCTTACGGACCGGGCTTTAGTAATATTGTACTCACCCCGAGACCCAGAAGCCGGCCTGCAGCGGGCACGACGCAACGCACCGCGGCGCAGCCACCCGGGGCGCGCGCGTCACGCTCGTCACCACCGCGCCGCTGCGGAAGTACCTCTGGAAACCACCAAACACTTTAAATATTTGTCGCAGACGGTCATGAGTACGGACACTAAAGTGAAACGCAAGTGCGCCACCTAGCGGCGAATCGGCGCAACACCGCTTTGGCGCGCTTCGACAGAGTCGTAACGGTCACGGCGGGATGGATCGAACTCACTTTTAGTGTTGCCGAACTATCGATAGTAAAACTATCGATAGTTTTCATTGGAAAAAGCCTTCTCCATCGATAGGCCTATCGATAGTATCGATACTGTCGATACTATCGATACTATCGATAGCTCAAAACGAGGCAATACTATTGAATATGTGCAATACTATCGATACTATCGATAGTATTGTTGCTCGTGAAGAATAAACTATCGATAGTATCGATACTATCGATAGTATTGTCGCTTTTGAATAAAAAGCTATCAATACTATCGATAGTATCGATACTATCGATTGTTCTAGACTATCGATAGTCTGTAAATTTGCAATAGTATTGGGTATGTTTAAATTCATTTTTATAATATTTCAAATGTTTTGCTTGACTTACCAACTAAACATATTATAACTAACAATAATAATCTCACTTGTATTTAAAACTACCTGCATTAGTTAAGTACGACAAATAAAATGTATTGCCAATTTTGGAAAAATATAATTTAATGTTATGGTTAACTATATGAAATAATTCAAGTATTCCATTAACCCTATTGTTGTGCCTATTGACTATTATACCCAAATATTGTAAACGATACTATTGTAAATTGCCAAACTATCGATAGTCTAGAACAATCGATAGTCTAAAACAATCGATAGTATCGATACTATCGATAGTATTGATAGCTTTTTATTCAAAAGCGACAATACTATCGATAGTATCGATACTATCGAGAGTTTATTCTTCACGAGCAACAATACTATCGATAGTATCGATAGTATTGCACATATTCAATAGTATTGCCTTGTTTTGAGCTATCGATAGTATCGATACTATCGACAGTATCGATACTCTCGATAGGCCAATCGATAGTCTTGCGATAGTTTGACTATCGATAGACTATCGATAGTCGACTATCGATCGGCAACACTACTCACTTTCGCTCCGGACGCCGACAAGAGAAGACATCGTCACGGAACTGTCCCACGTTTCACCTAGTGCCTATTTTATCGCTCGACGAAGTCTAGATTGTAATACTAAGAACTAAGTGCTGATTTTGAACTCTGACGATTATTAAAAGTGTTCGAACACAAGTCTCATTCTCATTGCACGATACCCTATTTCGCCCACAATATCTGAGGTTCGAATCCCTGACGAGCCGACATATTTATGTCGCAAATGCTTCATCCATTGAGGCTGGTTTTAGTGTCACGCGGACCGGCCGGTGCGGATCGCTCCGCACAGCCGATCTGTATGAACTGCTAGGGAGCGGAGCGATTCCTCCGGACCGTATTACTCTAAAACGCTCCCTAGAAGTTCATACAGATTGGCCGTGCGGAGCGGGTCCGCACCGGACGGTCCGCGTGACACTTAAAACCAGCCTTAAAAGGCTGTCAAAAGCATGGCCACAGCCGAAGGCCTGGTTTTCACTAATGCAGAGCGGAGAAGTGTTTTGAATAACCAATCAGATTTCGTTATTTCCACTTCGCTTTTGTGAAAACCGGTCAACGATGTGCAATATCAATTTCGTAGAGCTGCAAAACATTATTTAATTTAATTGGGGGAACGTGTGATCGTATTCCATTGTGTAATGGAGGCTAATGCCTCCAGTACTGACCTACAACTCTGATGATAGAATAGAACGCGCGAAAGTTATAGGGTGACGGACCCTGATGATGATGGAGCGTGTAGTACCTAGCCTACTGATCTAATAACTCTGATGATAGACACTTTTGTAGGTACGTACCTGTAGCCTACAAACTCGTACGTATCTCCTACAATAATCAGCCACAGCTCGAGCCCTCAGCCTCCCAGGCGCGGCGGCAGCCAACGGTGGTAGTGACAACCAGGCGCCGGGTGAAAGCGTCCGCACTCCAGGCGGGAAGGTATGCCACTTGTGATGGAAACTAGTGTAATGGAAACTATAGTAAATACCTACGCCGCCGCCGGGCGGGAACTGGTTGTGGAGTCTGTATTCGTAGTACTGACCTACTGCCCCAATCATACAAACTTTTGCTTGTTTGTCTATAGCGCCGGTAGTAATCAGCCACAGCGCTTGCGCACCCTAATAATGACGGAGGCTCTAGGACGTACCTGTAATCTGCAGACTTGTAGGTGTATCTACGCACGCGCACATAGCGTCAAAAGTAATCGGTGACGGCGCGTGCGCACCCTAATGATGATGGAGGTTCTAGTACAGGACCTGCAACCCTGCTGATGGAGATTAGTACGTACCTGTAGCCTACAAACTCGTACGTATCTCCTACAATAATCGGCCACAGCCCGCGCCCTCAGCCTCCCAGGCGCGGCGGCAGCTAACGGTGGTAGTGACAACCACGCGCCGGGTGAAAGCGTCCGCACTCCGGGCGGGAAGGTATGCCACGCGCCGCCGGGCGGGCCCCGCCCCAGCACTATGTGCGAGATCTGAAATAGATTTCGTGTCATTTAAAGTCAGTTTGACTTTCCGGCGGGAAAAACGTGACCTATAAGGTCAGCACACACAGAGGCGGGAAGAACAGGAAAGCGGTCGCGATCAGGGGCGATATTTTTGTTCTAGTTCGCGCTACCACCACTACCACCGGTTCACCGTTTCGCGCTAGGGCTAGGTCGCTATCAGATTGCTTTCCCGCCTCTATGTGCGCTAACTTTTACTGTTTGTCGGCCGTTAGTGTTTCATAACGGACTACGACAGGCGAGACATGATGAGATAAGATGAAGCATAAGGTAACGTAAACGTAAACAAAGTTTTACTTTGCTTTACATAATAAGTAATTGGATTGGGGATTCTTGGATGGCTCAAACTAGGAGTGCAAGTGTGGTTTTGTTCCCCAGTCGACGAAACACGTCATGGTGTTGTGCCCTGCGTGCCCAAACAACTACACGCAGGAAGATTTAATGAACTGACAACGCCACTCTTGTGGCGGAGTTTTGGGCTGACACTGTATGTTGTTGTCGACACGACAAGAAGAAGTAGAATTAATTCTTCTTACCTGTTTCTCAACGTCATATTTCCACTCGATCAGAGGGTCAGCTGGGATGCCCAGGTCAGCGCATGGCCTCAGAAGGTTGTCCATCTGAAACATGGTACATAATCATTTATTGACATCGCCGTTCCATTCAATTACTTGTTAGACATTGAGCATTCTATGTCAAGAACGCTGCGTGAATTGAATCGAAAAGTAATTTCATTGTTGAGTTGTAAAATTAGGAGTAAACATTGTTCTTACAAACAAAAACAAGTAAATTAGAGACGTCATCTTTTTTTTGGTATTTCTTCAGGGAAAGAGAGAGTTCGCTCATCAGCAGGCCACAAATTTGACGCAGTTCAAAGGATTTTGAACGTTTACTGTGGTTCACGAATCATTTGTCATTTTTACTTTTGCAAAATTACTCCCTAACTCACATGTTTATTTGACTTTAATCAATATAAAACTTCTTCGCTTTCAAAATTAGTTAAATTGGGATTAAATACATAATTCTTAATTTACTTGCATGATCTTTTAAATGTTCTCCATAGCATTCAGGGTCGACTTTGATCTTGGGAGAGTAGACATCTAGCAGAAGGAATAGATAATTAGGGAAAGAAAAGATGAAGTTAAAGGTCAGGTACGCGATAAGCCCATACATTTGTCGTCTAAATCGATAAGATTTTATCACGGCGCGTTCTAGCCCCAAAAATGTTAGAAGCTATTCTTATAGAGGTACTGAGTTATAGCAGTTATAGGCCGTATTTGAACTACTACAGTCACTGACACTAAAACAGTTCAAGGATGTATAAAAACGCGAACGATCCATTTTTTGTTTATAGTCAATTCAATAACCTTTGTTAGACGAAGGCCGAAGAAGCCGAAGTGCCACGCTTCACGAGTAGCAATGACTTTGTATGTATAACAATACCTTCATTTCAATAGTTTGGATGTTTAAAATATTGACGGCTTCTGACTTGGTGATTGTCGTACCTACTAGGTAAAAATCCTTTTTAATTTACCAGAGGCAAGTCCGTAAACGAACTAAAGTCGCTGACATAACCTGACGGATTTAGCAAGCTGAAGTGGCAATAGGCAGGGCAGGTACGCAGAACTGACAGTCGATGGGGCAGCAAAGTTCTGGAGTAGAGGGCATTTACCGAAAAACGCAGCGTGAGACGCCTACAAAAGGTGGACCAACGACCTCATGGAGGTAGCAGGAAGGCGCTGGATGCAGGCCGCTACCAATCGGGCGAGGAAATTATTGGGAGAGACAGGGGCCTATGTTCAGCAGTGGACGTCCTGTGGCTAAAATGATGATTATGAAATGGATGATTTGACCTACAATCTTACGCTAACTAGACTGGTTGGAGGCCCGATGTTCGCATATTTGTCCCTTAGTCGCTTTTTACAAACTCTCTAATCCACCAGAGGCAAATTGAGGATTTGGCATGTATTGTCAACGTGAAATTGTGAACTCTGTCAGTTTATAATATAACGCGTTAGATTGTAAACTAACAGTGGGTTAGGTTAGATTGTAATTTAACTACGTCAGATTATAATCTGACGGAATTCACAATTTTACGGTGACATATACACTCCCTTGGCCAGACGCGTTGGGGAGGAATAATATTCGCATAATATTTGGCCCATCCAAATGTACCAACATGATGCAATAAACATTTATGACTATGACTAAAGTCGCCTTTTTGCGACATCCACGGGAAGAGTGGCGGTTTCCTATTCTACTCTGCCAAGACCACACGGTCATGATATTATTTTTCCAATAAATTAAACCGGATCCACCAAACCTGATAGTGTGACCACTGACCAGGCTATGACCTATATTCCTCCGAGTAAATAAACATTGCATAATGAATATTCTACGGCGAGTCATTTGTTATGAATAAAAAACACATAATTAATGATAAACATTAATTAGTTAGTATGTAACTCGTAGTAACTGCAGATAGGAACGTATGTATTCTATCACAGTACCTAAGGTATACTGTATTGGTACCATTTTTTAAATTATTGTACAGTCAGCGTCAAATAACACTCAAAGTGGCCAAAAGTTGACAACACAACCTCATTCCAAGTCGTGCTGCGAACTTTTTGGATACTTGGGGTGTCACGAACTTTGTAGGTTCAAAGCTAAAAGAGCTCGATAAATAAAAAATTTAAAAAATGATGATTTTCAAAGACTAACTAGATTTTACTTCTTTTATTCGCTAAATGACGAAAAAATAATTCTTCTTTTGCCATTGTAATTTGTATTTCAAAAAAGTGCATGCGATTTCTGCAGACAGGAATTTTCAATTTAAAATCATCGAATATATTAATTAATAAAATAAAAATAAGAATAAGACCCACAGGTCATGTACCCGAAGTAAGTCACGCGCGGGCGCATAAATCACGAACACGGAGCGGACATTTTTACTTTTTATATTGTAATCTTATTGATCGAAAAAGTAGCGAGAGGTAGCTTTTCGGCAAAGCCGGACATAGGTACATAATTACTTATTTTTATTTATTTATTTATTAGGACAACCAACATACACTAAAAAATCTTTAGTACGTTTTTAAACATAATCTAAGTGCTAATCGATGTCATATTTTATGATAGTCATATTTAAAGAATTAACCTTGATTTGCCTTGATTCATATTTTTATGATATAAAGTCTATTTGATTAGTATAGAAAACTTGATTTTATACAACAGACAACTTTGAAAGGAAAGTTGTAAAAAATTAATTCTACTTAATAGGCAATGCCACGGGCTAAAGGTAAGTAGTTATTGATAATTGATAAATATTTATAACAACGCTAGCGCTACTTATAATATTGATCAACCGTTACAGTTTATTTTTCACAAGCTATTAAAATAATGTTAATTGGTTGGATTCTAGGAAGTGTCCATTGATTCATTTGACATTGGACTTTCAAAATTATTTATTTGTAAATAAATTAACATTACTACCGGTATCAATAAATTAATACAAAGCGAATACTTTCAAGTTAAAATTATAAACGGCAATTAAGAAATAAATTTAAAGAATGCAAGTTCCTTAACTTTTAAAATAAAACAATAGGAAAAATAATCTCATTATCTTGGATTATAAGGTTACCAGGCTTAAAAAACTAGATTCAATTTCAAGGATAAATAAAAAAAAATGTTTGCAAGTAGGCTTTTAAAAAGCACTTTTAGGCCTTTACTTTTATCGAGGCCTTAATTTTATTGGTTCAAAATATTTAGACCAATCACAGGACAGATTAAATCGTATTTTGGGCATATGCAAAAAGGGTCCTTTTTCAAATTGCTTGCAATAAGAGTCTAAAACTATTGAACCAAGGCGTTGCAATCATCAAAGGACATTCGTTTTTCCGCTTCCGCTACAGCTTTGTAAAGAACCAAAGCTTTATAGGAAACACTGTCGTGTGATAAAAAAATTAAGCAAAAAGTGAATGAAAAAAATATTGGATTTGGATTCGTGACCGGCAAAGTGGAATCAACAAAAAGTATTTTCGGATAAGATTTTTTTTTATAATCTTATTTGTTCTTAAAAGCTACTCGTATCAACACACGTTTGGTTTTATCTGCTGATAGGTACTACTTTAGTACTATTAAAATATATTTTAAAACAACCGCAAATAACTTCTTAAGCGAATTAAAACATAATGTGGTAATAAGTAAAAACGCTTATTTTTTGTTTGTGAGCTCTACATTTTTACATGCTTCAGTTAAAATCAGTACGTTTATGTAATGCAATTTGTGTTTAAGACAATTTAAATTATAAAGTGTATATGCTTGCATTTGCTACTCTATGATCATCATTGTCTTTTTAATTGAAATACAATCGATAAGTGACATTTTCGTAACAAGTCCCTCCAAGGCTTTCCCACGCCCTTTAAAGTTTTGCTGTGTCTTTCTGGCAACAGTATTATAACAGTATAAGTACAGTCAGCGTCATATAGTTCGTGACACCCAAAGTGGCCAAAAAGTCGACAACACAACCTTATTCGAATAGTAACAAAGACGTGTTGCGAATTTTTTAGCTACTTTGGGTGTCACGAACTACACTGGTCATCACAAAAATCAACCCTCCCGCGACAAGCACTTTCAAACGTATGCATTCGCACTTCCCACAAATGTTAGCACCATTGTATATGTTAATCGTTTATTAAGAAATTAAATGTGTTCTCTATAAGTTATGTCTATGGATATTTATTGGGCTTTCAAATAACACCAATATTGTTAGGGCACCATGATTGTGTCAGTAGAAACGAGGTTTCCTGTAAAACGTAGGTGGGCCGATTTTTGTGAGGACCAGTATATTTGACGCTGACTGTACCCACAATAGTAGTTTGTATAGCACTTATGTGTAGTTTTTCACACATTAGTACACACACTAGATCAACGAGGTGTCAAAAATCAGCAAATGAATGAATGAGTTGGCATGGCAACAGGTTATCGAACGCCACCGCGGCCCACGATAGCAAAATATGAATATACATTATATATAAGGCCGCGGTCTGTGGCGTACCGTACTGGTTAATGATTAAAAATATACGTGACTGTAAAATGACTGTAATAAGTGCATTCAGTACACAATTACACATGCCAAGGCCAAGTCTGAGTACGGGAGCATTGCTCACTTTCGTTCCCACCGCCAATAAAATCTCAACCATTCAAGGAACTTTTGATGAAATTAAAATGAATGAAAAGTAGCAAATATTTCCATGCCTAGTTTGGTGGTGGCCGAATTGTAGATCTTGGATATACTGGAGTTGCAGTAGTGGGAACGAGAGGTGGAATTTTACTTGTGTCATCACTAATTAGCCAGTACTTATACGTGTAACGTCTTCCATAAGGTCTGTCGCTCCTTAGGATAATCTTACGTCCAATAGTGGAAACTTCTAGTAGACTTCTTCCTCAAATTTCTGGCGCTCCTTGGGAAGACTATTGCCCAGCAATGGATTGCAATTGACTTAAATGATGTTTCGTTTGCTATATTCACTCGGACTAGAGATGGGTTATACTAGGTAAATTTGATACTAGGTGCACCTATTCCAAGTATTTATTAATACGTGATCCAAATACCTGTTCCACTTAGTACGTAGTAATTTACCATACTTGACGCGACTAGTGCGGAGTGCGGACTAATCCACGTATTATGACTTTAAAATACAATTTTCTTTGAAAAGATACAACCGTAGTATTAATAATGCAATTTGAAATTGAATAACTTGTAGAATAGAATGTTTCTTCTATAAAAAATAAACACTTCAAAAATCGGACGTGTGACGGCTCATGTCAAACTGAGAGTGTTCCATTTCAACATTTTTTCACATCGCTCACAAAACGCTTACAGATTAAAGAAATATCACAGATATCGCTAAATTTATCAACGTTGATGTCAAAAATAGCAAATCTCCATACATGTAAAGGAACACGCCCAAATTGACAAAGAAACACAGACAAAAAATCTTGGTGACAAAACTCCCCATGGGTCATCTACTACCAAAAATTTCTGGGAACTTTTGTCACCACCGGTATTTTAGCGGGTAACTTCTCAGAAACAGGAGTTAAATTCTATCTAATCAACACTCGAAAACTATTCCAATTTAATCTAATTATCAAATTACTATTTCAATACAAATTATGCAATTATCACGGACGCGTGACAACAAACCAAAACAAACCTGTCGGAAGAATAAAAACTGGTTTTTTACCGGCTAGTCAACAAGGAGTGAGCTGGATGAGAGAGAACAAAAATTAAAATATTCAAAACCTTACCTGTGTACAAATAGAGTTTAAATTACGTAATACATCAAACACCTATTCCTATCTCACACCTGCCTGCGCTCAAATTTGTTTGTCAGACAGAGACGGAGTGAATCTCTACGTTCGCACATAAGCTTAGCGAGAAATACGCGGTGCACGTAATACACGACTACGGATTATGCAATAATAACCTCTATTACTTTGATGGTAGGGTCGGAAATCGTGTAATTTAAAAAATACTTAGCGAGAAATACGCGGTGCGTGTAATACACGACTACGTATTATGCAATAATAACCTCTATTACTTTGATGGTAGGGTCGGAAATCGTGTAATTTAAAAAATACTAAGTGGATCAAGTATTTTAAAAATTGGAATAGGTGCCACTTAGTACTGTAAAATACCTAGTGTGTGGACCTGTTCTAGTAAATACGTCTCATCTCTAACTCGGACTGCTCTTTGAGCTATAACCACTAGTATTTAATTAGCTATAGCTATAGCGACTAGTGTACTCAAGACAGCACATAGCACGTATTCAATAATCAACACACCGCCTCTTCATTTAATCGTGTTTACAAGACGTGGTAATTTACGTCTACCACCTTACAATGACTACTCGACAACGCTTCCTGACTTGAGGAATGCGTAGACGCACGTGGATTGTTGACACCACGGTGGATGACACGTGAAGTATACACTAACAGATAATTAAGTTTTACGAATTCTTTCCTCAGTATTTATGTCTGTAATGTTTCAGGGCACTTACATGTCCGTAATATATGTAGCTTGCTCTACCACCACTTCATGATAATTATGTATGTTATATTATTAATAGCAAATAACAATTTGCTTAATTCAAACTACCAATCAAATGATTACTTCGCGACCTACAAATCATACAAAACTTTTTCACCTTGGTTGTAGGAACCAATTCTCGTGGCAATATTTTTGAACATATTTTAAACACGATAAAGATTAATTTACTGGGGGGCACTCAAAAAAACTTACCAGAGGTTAACGGGTGTGTCAAGTTGCTAGTTTGTTGCTAAGCGATTAGTGTTTTAATTAATGGCAATGAGGCGAGGCAGATAATGTAATATAATCGACACCATTAACTTTGCGAAATTGTACCTAACAATTCATTTTAAAATAAAATAGAGGCCTAAATTACCTACCATAAGTTTTTACTGCAAGTCCGTAACAACTAACAATTATTATTATTTTAATTTCATCAAAAATTAAACCTACCTATTGGCTTCATTTAGTTGAAATACTTGAACTTTAACTGTATACAATTAATTACTTCATTGTAAGTAGTTAAATTTACACAAATCATTACATGACTAAACAATTACCGACCCTATTTGCGTAAGCAATCAATCCGCTTCATAGTTTATTTATTTACCTAACTCAATGGTTTTCCTTCTTAGGCAAAGTGTATAATCATATGCCTATTATTTCATTCAATATTAATTTATCATCATCATTTCAGCCTCAGGACGTCCACTGCTGAAAACAGGCCTTCCCTAACGATTTCCAGGTAAGTCGGTTGGTAGCGGCCTGCATCCAGCGCCTTCCTGAAACCTTTATGAGGTCATCTGTCTACCTTGTGCATGGAAGTTCCACGGCACGTGACCTCCACTCCAGAACCTTCCTGCTCCATCAGTCGTCAGTTCTGGGTGTGCCCTGCCCATTGCCACTTCGGCTTGCTAATCCGTCGGGCTATGTCAGCGACTTTAATTCGTTTACGCTCATTTCTGATTCGATCTCGTAAAGAAACAGAGCTGGTTGACCCATCGGCATCCATTTTACTGGCGGTCAAGCTGTAGATCCTGGCTACACAGGAGTTGCAGCGGTGGGAACGAGAGATGGGAATAGTCTTTTGACCAATATTTTAGTATCAAAGAGACTCACCAGTAAAGGGATGGGGTTCTGGCTTCTTCCCTCCAGACCTTCGGCCAGCTCCAGTAAGTCTGTTTCGTATAAATTCTGTCCTTCTGGCAGGTTTGATAATCTGAAATACACAGAGATTATTGAAATGGTATACCTTTCTAAGAATCAGAGGGACAAATGTGCAGGTCACTTGTGCAGGACCGGTTGTTGTGGTTTTTGGGAGACCTATATCCTGCAGCGGACTTTCTTGGTTGTAACGAAATACTGAATACATTTTTTCTTTCGTTCGTTAGATTCAGCCAAATGACGTCCACTGCTGGACAAAGGTCTCCCCCAAAGATTTCTACAACAACCGGTCCTGCGCTGCCCGAATCCAGGTGCTTCCCGCAAATATTATTCTATTCTAAATGCCGTCTCCCGCCACAAACGGGCAATTGTGGAAATCATTGGGGGAGGCCTATGTTCAGCAGTGGACGTCCTATGGCTGAAATTCTAAATACTTGCAAGTTACCTGGCTCTGAGCATGTCGTCAATGGGCAGGTCTTCTGGCACTCTCTTCAGGTAGGGCACGTTTCCTGCCAGCATGAATGACGTCACCATCCCGCTGGGGCCGTTGCCTGAGGATTTTATACAGCTGTTATTGATTGCCAATGGAAAAGACTAAAGCCTGGTCTCTGAGCACGTAGAATGTTGTCCAATGACCCCAAGCTACCCATCCTTATCGCTCGCGCGTAATTATATTGCTGTCGCGACTGTGCGACGGGCGCCCGCAGTAAAGTGCGAGCGCGACAGCGACATAATTCCGGGCGAGCGATAAGAATGAATAGCTTGGGGTCATTGGACAAAATTCTACGTGCTCAGAGACCAGACTATAGTCGCCTTCCATCATTCATCATCACAGAGGCCGCTTTAGGGAGCGCTACGTTTAGCTTTAGGATTACACTACACATGCTCTAATAGGTCATTCTATTACGCGTACAAAATAAATCCGTACCAAATAGTTCTCTGTCTATACCAAAATTCAGGCTACCTTTAATCGCGAAAAAAATTGTACCAACAATTAAGGATGAAAAGTAATAAAACTATGTTTTGGATGGAGGAAACCAAAAAATGAATGTATCTATAAAAGCGAATGGTCACTGATTGACTGACTCACTAACTCATCACGAAATCTCAGAAACTACAAGTGCTACGAGTCTCAAATTTTGCATGGGGGTTCCTTTTAGATGGTAGGTGCTCACTAAGAACGGATTTTAAGAAACTAAAGGGGTAAAACGGGGTCCACGAATACGAAGTCGCGGGCGGCTAGCGGCCGCTCGCGTCTTCGTATTCTCTTTAAATCCATTTTAGACGATAAAACTACGCATTTGTCGTCAAAAATGAATAAGAATAAGAAATTTATTCATAATGTTCATTACATGTCCAATTTGATATAATGTTACGGAAGATTATATCCTGCAGATACCCCCAGCTGATCCTTATTTTCGTGAGATCTCAAATGGATCATCAAGATAATGACACCGTCTCAAGTTCCAGATCGTTCCGCAACAATTGCTTTGACCCGGCCAATTACGCGAGTCAACTGTCGCGATCCGGTGGACAGACGGACACGATTGATATCTATCCCGTGTCTGGCGCGTGTTAATCAGGACACTACAGAAATTTGTGTGTGCTGAGAAGAAGCAGCGCAACTTAGCACAAGAAACTCAGTCACTATTGTATAGTTCACAAATGTTAAAAAGACAAAAAAATATTACCAGTAATAGTAAAAACAGTTTAAAAGTATGTACAAAACATGAATGAATCTATCGAAGACCAAACAATAGCAAATACACGAATAGTAGTAAACATTGATTGTGTAATACTGCAACACTGATAAAAATAATTAGCTATGAAAATATTACGTTACCGCGCGAGCAGAGGTTTTTACTCTTTGAATATCGTATCGCGCCTTAGATGGGTCCTGTATTAAATTTTTTTGGGGGCCCCATCTAAAAAAGTAATTACGTCAAGGGGTCCTTTTCATCTAAAAAATTACATTTCAAAATTATAGAACTTTCCTAGCCAGTTGTCTAATCCAAAAACCCCGGCACTGGGCCCTGTATTCTGGGGCCCCGTATTATTGATACGGCTGATACGGCGGTAGCTACTCCCCTGCTTTCAATGAATTGTAATACCTATAACTAAGACAATAAATGATTTATTGATTGATTGATTGAAAACGAGTCTCTTATAAAAAGAAAAGAACTATTTCTTCTCACAGCACCAACCGATATTGTTGTCTCAAAGTGGTAGAGCAAGCTATATTTAGGCGGTGCTTATAAGCCCTGTAAAGGACCTACATAAAGAAGGATAAAGAAATGAGGGTTTTCGCGTATGAAAGATCCGCTAGATGGCGGGACGTGGATGTGGGGTCTGACTGCTGCGTGATTGGTGGATTTTGACATATCTGTCAATGTCATGTCAAAAATAACCAATCATGCAGCATTTGGACCTCGCGTCTACGTATTGCTATCTGGCGGAATTTTCATACGCGAAAACCCTCATTGAATATCACCAGTGGCCGCTGGTATAAAATTATATTTTTGAAATGATTTTTTTTACAAGGAATTATCGGAAAAGGAGAAGATCCACAATGTATGGACCAAAAACCTATCAGTAGTTTTATTATAACGCCCATATTTTTAACCCACCGAAACCTTTTTGTAAGGAATTACCGAAAATGAGAAAGTCCATAATCTATGAAACCCTGAATCAATTCGGACTTACGTATCAGTAGTTTCATTATAGCACACATTAAAGCCAGCGAAAGCTCAATTTGGAAAAACCTTGTGTTCTATGATCTCACTATCAGAGTTAGGTCATCAACTAACCACAGGGTTATTAAATCAAGAAGAAATGACACGTTAAAACAAATGAAATTGACTTTTTCTTGAACAATGACCAATTTTCGTAAATCTTCTTTTGTTTTGTGAGATTGATATTGGGTCATACAGTCAATTGTTGAATATTATGGAAGTTTTTGATGAATGAATGTATTGAACATGACACCGTCGATTGATTGATAATGTTTTTGATTGTTTAATAAAAACAAAAGCCGTGACCGCCATTTTGTACACGTGGAGATTGTGTTCCATTTGTCGCCTTAGCCAAATATGGCCTCTCTATTTTTTTATCTATTATTGTTACATACAGATTACAGCCTCTAGCAAACACTTTATTGGTCTGGATTAGCACGATATACATACTTATTATTCCCTTTTTTTCAGTTTATAAAAATACCAAAAGCACAGAAAATTCAACTGGGACTGCAACAATTTTCAATTATTTGATTTGAAACCAATAAATAGCTTGTCAAAATTGTTTTAGTGAAAAAATGACGTCACATCTTCAATTTATTATACGAAATGTAGCAGTAGTATTTTTAAACTTCATAAAAAGTACTAGGTATGTCAATTGAAATATTTTTTAAAACTTAATTCAATTTTATCAATTGGTGTTTTGCCAGAAGAGGAAAAAATTTAAAAACCTCGGGTCCAGTCCAGTAGTAATCTTATCGGGTATCCAAAAGTATCGGGTCGGGTAGTCTTAGTTGTCAAATATACTTTTTTTTAAATTAAGAGCGTTTACGCCGTTTGGCGCAAAAACAGTACTTTTTCAACTCGTTACAATCATTAACCAGTAATACTACAAATATGTTATAGGCATAAATAGTTAGACAATTTCGTCGTCTAAATAGTTAATTGAGAAAATATTGCGATTAGTTTAGCATTTAAGAATTCTATCCAGATAAGTCCACACAGGTTTTGTAAATTTCCACTTTAGCGTCAGTTTACAAGCTGAAATTTTTATAAAAACACTGTGAAAACGATTTAACAAACATATATATCCTATAGCATAGATCCTTGGGCAAATAGTTATCTGAGAAAATTTTTAGATTTAAGCATTTTACACTAAGAAATCACAAATTAAAAGAACGTGAAATACCCAAAAATCAAAGTGATTTTTTCACCAATATTCTTCCTTTATTCAACACAAAAATAGCTTAATATAATAGAAGAATATCTTATCTAAAATATTTACTTTGAAATTTTAAATAATTCATTGTAATTTTTTTTCTATGAGTATTTGAAAACTACTATAAATCGCCGCGCACGAATCGTTCAAATTCAGTCCGCCTCGAGGCGTTCTAGAGTGAGGTCACGTCGCTCGGTGCTCTGCTGACATGTGTCATGCGTACGTTGATCTTTGACAGGTAGCTGAACTTTTATAGTGTATCCGAAAAATCTNGATATTATAACAATAAAGTTACCTGCGTTTATAAAAGAAGGGGAGCGGTAAATACCTAGTATTGTATAATTTAAGATTTGTAATTCGATTCCGGTAGCATTTGCAAGTTTTAGCTCCTTGAATTTTACTGATAGACTATTTTTAGTGTAAGCGACTACCCCGTCACTTTGGTTATTATTATGATGTTTTGTTTGGAAGGATTTGTAATGTTCTAATTGCGGTATATTTTTGTTAGGGTTTAGCCAACATTCCGTTAAAATTAAAATATCGAATTCATATTTCAGTTGTGCCAATGTAAGCTGTAAGTCATTAAAATTTTTGTATATACTTCTAATATTTTGTGTTAAAACTATGAAATTATGTGTAGAATTGTCAGAATTTATTTTTAAATCCTGTATATTACATTTGAGTGATTCTGAGAGCTGTATCCAGTGCCGTATTATCCATAAGGCACTTTAGGCCAGTGCCTAGGGGCCCACTATGACCAGGGGCCCAGCACTCCTAATTAAAAAATGAAAAAAAAACATATGTTTAAAGAAAGATGATGTTTAAGAAAAGGTCAATTTTCAAGAAGTTTTAAACGATTTTGTATCCAAAAAAATTAGAAGGGTAAATATTTAAACATGCATCTTAATCAGTACAATATGTACATTTTTATTTTTTAGTATTTACTTATGTTAGTTTTTATAAAAATATGCAAGATTTTCCTATTCTTTATTTCATTTTTAAATGACTCCAATACTTCGTCCTGTAGATTGTGGCGAAAGTCTTTTCACTTGAAGGAAGACGTATACCTTTGCGATAAATTGATGGCACCTTCATTCAATTTCGTAATGTAGACAGTAAAAATTTCCAAATTGCATTGTCGTGGTATGAAAAAGGGGGGGCCCGAAACGAGCTGTGCCTAGGGGCCCCGAGATGGTTAATCCGGCCCTGGCTGTATCTGATCGAGTTCTTTAAGCGTATCAAAGCTATCCATTTAAAATTAAATTATTACTCTTGAGGTTACAACTGGGGTAGTTAGGTTGTGCAGTTAGCGGCAGGTTAGGTAGTGGAGAGTATAAAAGTGTGGGTGTGAATGTGGTATAAAATTGTCTAGATGATTGAGTAAATGGTGTATAGAGTGATAGGTATCTGTAATAAATGTAGTATAAGAGTTCGTTTCCATAATAAGTGTTGGTGGTGTAAATATATGTAGGTAAATGTAAGCCTTGTTTGTGTTTTGAATAATTGTTTTGAGAGTGAGTGTGTAGTTTGAGTGAGGTATAGAATGTGCTACTGTTATTGTGCAATAGGAGTGTGTATGTATGTGTTTGAATATGTGTAAACGTTTGTGAGTGTTTTGTTACATTGTATGTATTTAACATATTATTATACACTAATAATTTTACCAAACAGTTAAAAAACAATATTTTATAAGTGAAAAATATTTTTATGAGAAATATGCACATAGATAGTCATTTTTCTTGCATTAGTTGTTGCACTTGTGCTTCATGTTGAATGTGAATAATTTTTGACGTGTCATCTTTCCTTACAAGTACTTTACCCATGGAGGTCCAGCAGTACTTGACCTTTTGAGCTCTTTTCAGATCCCGCGCCAAGAAAAACAAACGAGCCCCTTTGGAGGTAAGATGCTCAGTTATGAAGATAGGTGTGTCTTCGTTGCTAGTGAAGCCTAGATGTTTAGCTTGCAGTCGTGTTTTGTTTTTGAGATTGAAGTCTTTCACCTTTTTCAGTAGGTCAAATCGCAGAATTGCAGACCTTAGTTCTAGGATGATTGTGGGTTTCCTCTCCCCATTACCCCTTGAGTTCAAGCGGTGTATGTCATTTATATCATGCTCATTCATATCAAGATGGATTGATTTTGAGAGGTTCACAACCATTTGTTTCAAGTCTTCTCTAGTTTCCAGGGCTTTTTTGGGGACGTTTTTGATTTCCACGCAGGTCTTACGGGCGGTTCTGTGAAGATCTTCAACTTTTTCTTCCAATATGCAGATGTATTCGCGGTCCTTTTGAGCTTGATTTTCCAGGAGTGCAATTTTGCCACGGTACTCCTCATTTTGTGACGTTAACAGTGACATAGCCGCGTCAATTTTTGCATTTGACTCAGTTAACTCGTGTAGCTTGTTGGTTATGGACGTAAGTTCCTTACTCTGTGCACTGATGAGCGACCTTATGTAATCCTTTATCTCGTCCTTAAAAAGAGAAAGCTCGCTGGGTGACTCACTGGGTCGCTCGCTAGGGGAGTCTTCCAATTTCTGCTGTTTATTTCGTTGAGTAATATTGTCATCGAGCGTGAGAAATCCTCCACTAGTATTTGTTGTTCGATTTGGAGGGGTCTGAAGAATACTGTGTCATGTGAGGTCGATTTTCTGCTAGCGGTGATTGTGAAGGAGGCGTCCTTTGCAGAGACATTTTAATGTATTATCAGGAACAAGCAGCTGATTGTGGTACGTAGCACAGTGTTTACTCTCAGCGAGCTGGTTTCGTAGTAACTTCGTAGTCTGCGTAGTCACTGAGCACGGTGGGGATCGTAGATGGAGTGCTACGGCTGGCGTTCTTTAAGGTGGGAGTGTGTGCGGTAGAACTTGTATAGCACTGTCACTTTCACTCGCGCTGGAATGTGGTCCCGCTCATCGCCAATGAATAGATGAATCACACAGTGTCGACAGTGTCGATAACGTTCGCAAGAAACTATGCGGAATGGATTATTTTAAATGGACCTTATGTTTATGGTTTTAACTGTCACAATTGCGTACACAAGTTTATTTTTTACGAAAAATAAATTGGTAACACGTCTACTCGTGACAAGATCGCGGACGAAAGAACAAGTATCCTATACCAGGNAAGCATCTCGGTGAAGGTCGTTGTATAGCGGGATCTTAGACTAAGTACGGGAGGAGATGAAAGAGCCACCACAGACGAAGCTCCTGATCAGGAGACCGTTGCTAATGCCACCATGTGGGGGTGGGCAACGTTAATAAAACAACAGAAGGCTGCTACGGCCGATATAATTATCATACCTGCTCAGAGAGCCGAAGCTGAAGACAGCAGCGATGCAGTGGGCAGCGGTCAGAACAGTGCGGGAGGAGATGAGAGAGCCACCGCAAACGAAGCTCCTGATCAGGAGACCGTTGCTCATGGCCACCATGTGTGGGCCCAACGTTAATAAAACAACAGAAGGTTGCTACGGCCCTAAAACGTACCTGCTCAGAGAGCCGAAGCTGAAGACAGCAGCGATGCAGTGGGCAGCGGTCAGAACAGTACGGGAGGAGATGAGAGAGCCACCGCAAACGAAGCTCCTGATCAGGAGACCGTTGCTCATGGCCACCATGTGAGGGTGGGCGCCGATGGCTGCCACCGTCCCGCCGACGATGCGGGAATCTGGGTTGGCATGCTCGAAGAACTGGGACAGGTCATCCGACGCGGGCTTGGGGATAGCTGGAAATATAATGATAATTTAAGACTTTTATTTTACTACTCTCCGGCAGAAAAGACAATGCCGGAAATTGGCGTCTTTTTTTTTTCGCGCGGCCATCGACCAAACTTTGTTTTTTGATTACAAAATAGTGTAATAAATCAAACTTACTATGACATGTATACCTCTAAACTCAGTCTGAACTGAGTTACGAGCATTAGAAGTTTGATGATTTTCATACTAGATTTGCTTTTTGCGCGCAAAGTTTTGTAAGAAATTGCAACAAACTAGTGAGATTGTATGTGTAAACAAACAATACCATCCTTAAAGGCTCCAGACATCAGTATGGAGCAGAATCAGTGCAATAAAAAAATAGCGCAATATTTTGTTGCAATTTCTTACAAAACTTGCGCACAAAAAGCAAATCTAGTATGAAAATCATCAAACTTCTAATGCTCGTAACTCAGTTCAGACTGAGTTTAGAGGTATACATGCCATAGTAAGTTTGGTTTATTACACTATTTTGTAATCAAAAAACAAAGTTTGATCGATGGCCGCGCGAAAAAAAAAAGACGCCACTTTCCATACAAAATCTGGCATTGCCATTTGTCGAGTCAATTAAGGATAAGGATCATAAAGATTTTTCGAAAGATGAAAGGAGTTATTGTAAACTCGTATGCACAGATACTTACTGATGTTTAAGATAAGAAAGTACTTCGTGCAGTTTCTCGATACTGTATTGATTTATTAAATTAGATGATATAAGTAGGTATACGAGGGATACGGGAATTGAATTAGAATTCCTCTAGTCTAGTCAGCATTGTTGTATAAATTAAGGCCGAATGAAATATTGTTTCAAATTATTAAACAATCAGTTAAGATTTATCGGTATTCAATGGTAAAATACGCTTACGCTTTATTTTGTAATCGCGATTCAGGACCTGAATTAATTTATCAAGCATCACGTGGACACGTGCCTCCTGATAATGATTACTGAATAATTTGTATTGATTGATAAATATTAAAGATAACTTGTTTGAACACAATTTCGTACTGATTTAAAAATTTGGCTTAGGCAAGTTCACAGCTTTACTAACAGGTATGTTAGAACTATCATCCCTGATGTTTTTAAAAAGTGGGATTGCGCTTTTTTAGTTAACTACAATGTTTTATTAATCAGTGAGAATGAGTTATCATAACTAGCATAATAATTGAGACACTAATAAATTCTACGAAATAAAATAAAAAACCTAGTAAAAGGCACTTAAGTAAGGCTACTTATCGAGCACTAAATAAAGAAAAACGGTTTAAAAAACAGACAGCATTTCAAAATGTTAATCTAAGATGCTGTTATTTTAAAAAATAATGGGGAAGGGTATTTATTTAGTACTTTTATATGCTAGAAAACTTACCTAGACATCCCACGAGCAGGGTGAAGAAAAGTATTCCGGTTTTTACTGCCATTTTGGAAGCCCGAGAAGGATTTGAACGTAAATGATTAATGCACAGATTTTTATAGACCGGCTCAATCTATCAACGAATTAATTGATAGGCCAGATTAAAGTTACCCTAGATAACAAATGACGACACTTAATTAGTTTAACCTCATAACAAAAACGTTTCTGAAGTTGATAAGGTGCAGGATTAAAAACAAATAATAAGTAGATACGTATTTACCTGGGTACTAATTTTAATCGCTGTCTGAGGATTAAAAAAACCAATACAACTTACCTACTTATTTGCATGCGCTCGTACTGCTAGTTACAATGGACCATAACCATTTTCTATTATTTTGTTAAGGTAAGAACACGGAAATTGACACGATCAAATGCATAATATGTACCTACTTAAATATCAAATAATTAAAACGTTGACAATAAGTAAGTTTGTTTTGCTTTTAAACTGCGTTGCACCGACCGTGGTCACAGGCCGACTGGTACCAGCGTTGCCAGACGTCCCGATTTTGGCGGGACGTCCCGATTTTTAAATCAAATTTAAATGTCCCGCGCGGGACAGGCTCGGTCCCGCTTTTCGGAGAGAGTCACTCACTTCATCAGACTATTGTTTGAAACGCCATATTATTCTGAAGAATAAAACTTTTTTAATTTCGATTTTTTTTCTTTTTTTATTCTAAAGACGAATTTAAAGATAGAGTAAAAATCTGATTTAAAATATAATTTTTTTGTTAAAATACATTTTCTATGGCTACTTTTGCTATCTATTGTCACGTAAACAACATGCTATAACAACAATTTAACAGCATTGTTGTGTTCCGGCAGTTAGAGGTAAGATAGCCAGTTCCTCCGTGGTTGAGGATTCCGGGTGAAGCTCGCTTCCACCTTCGGCCTGATCATCGCTTACCATCAGGCGAGAGCCAAGAGCTTCCTCGTTGTGGATAAAAAAAAACTTAATTTTAAGTCAAATAAAAAGATAAATATTTGAAAACCTTTGATTATATACGAGTACGTTTTTTTACTATGTCCCGCTTCTGACGGAAAAATCCCGCTATTTTCACTCAAAAAGTACCAAAGTCCCGACTTGGCGAAAAAAAAAACTGGCAACGCTGACTGGTACCGAATACTTATTGCGATCGTATTCGTGTGTAATCTTCTATTAGGTATGTCAGTAGCTTCCTCTTCTTTTGTGGGTTTTCCATAGATAAGTAGGTACTATTTTTTTTAAACCGCCAGAAGAAGACACGTAGCTTCATTAAAACTCAAGATTAACTAATCAATCACAGTCAATTACTATGATGAGCACAGCTTTGTCAAGCCTTCGCCTGGAATCATCACATAGGTTCTTGTGGGAGTAATAGGTCCCACATAAAATTACATACATAAAATTAACGGTAACCTATCCAGTATTTTAGGATAGGATCACTATAACTGTCGCTGTCGTTTTTACCAGCGTCTTAAGATGGATTAGGTTAGTCTGGATAAATCTTCAAAATAGCTCACATTTGACTAGGTCAATAGAACTTTATGTGACTGCTAAACACCCTTATTTCAGATTAGGTGACGGTACAAAATCATAGATTACAGACAAATGAGCTTATACTTAATTAAATTAGCATGCAGGCTACTTATAAACAGTCAATCTGGAAATAATTGGGAAAGACCTATGTTCAAAATTGGACGTCTTATGACGAAAATCGTGATATCACATTCACAGCGGCTCGGGCTTAACGAAGTGTTTTCGCTTAATTTCAACTGTTGGCTTTTCCCTTTAATAGATCATAGTTTTATCGACTTGGGTCTGATTAGCCGATATTACTGAGTAATGGATTTATCAATAGATATCTAACTATGGAAAAACCAGTCATCAATTGAAAAATTAATTAAGTAGGTACATTTATCTAAAGCGTGTCTAATAAGTAAGTAGATTGTAAAGTTATTTGTAATTGAAAAAAAGATGACTTGACTAAAAGGCAATGATAATCACGAATTCCCGAAACTACTAATACCTACTGGATTACGAAAAAAAAATGAATAAGTAGGTAGGTACTGTTTATAAAGTCACCTGTATGTATCTAGATCCCTACCATAGTAAAAACTTATGAAAAATCGTGGTATCAATCAAAATAATTTGATGCAATCTCTACTACAATGCATTAAATGCACTGCCATTGTTATCATTGATATGAATTTCGTTATACTATCGATATTGGCTTAAAATAAAACGACTATTCCATTCAGTTTAGCAGATCAGGTGTTTATTCATTTATTAACGGAGGTGCTGGTTGATCCAGGATTGGAAGGCGCTGACTCGGACGAACACGTCGGGCGCTCCGAGGGCACAAGGGAAGCCCCACGACACGATTCCGATCTGGGTGCCGCGGTCGATGCGGACTAAAGCACTGCCGGAGTCACCCTGAAATGACAAAATGAACCATAAATTATTAGAGAATAATATTTCACTATATTAAGCATCTGATCTCCTACAAAATGGTGGGGAAATAAGTCTAGCTTTATTCTGTAGGTATACCTACTCACTTTATCAGAGTCTTGCATCTTGTAAGCGCGCGTTAGCAAGTTCTAACATTTAATATGCACTAATGGGTTAAGTATAATTATTATTAATTTCTAATCTTTGTTTTATTTTTTTCGAACCAAAGTCGTGCACTGCTGGTGCATCGTATGCTACATTCATGCAGGCGCTTCCCGCGACCTTCTCCAGATCGTCAATCCAGTGACCGGGGCTGTTACGTTTCGATCCGTGATCGTCACTAAAACATTTTGTGCCTATTTTTGTATCTATATTGGCCCTCGCCTACAGCGACTCTTTGTAGCGATGCAGTCGTGCTGCTATAGCAGGTTAGCAGACTCTGACGTTAGTAGCGCGTTGGCATCACTTCTGTAGTGCGTTGCAAATGCGACTAACGCGCGTTAGTAGTGATTCTGTCACCGTGGGCGAGGGCCCTAAGACAAAGCATCAACATTCAAAATGACGTGCTTATCTACTTACGCGGCAAGTGCCTCTGCCTCGGGAGTGGAAGGTGCACAGCTCAATGTGTGGTTCTACAGGAGGAGCGCGGATGTTGAGCGTCACCGACGCCTTGCTGACCGTCAATGGTGGGTAGCTGGACTTCTATTAACGTCATACTTACCTTAAAACTGCAGTTGACACCGGTGATTGGACACAAATGACGCTTGAACTCCCCACACTAGTTTCTCTTGAGTATCCGCAAGCAGCACTAGTTACGATAGTTTAGAAACTTTAGATCCTAAACCCAAAATCTCACGTTACTTTCAATATTGGCCTGTCTAAGATTGAAAAAAACTTAGTGACTTACGCGGCAAGTGCCTCTGCCTGGGGAGTGGAAGGTGCACAGCTCGATGTGTGGTTCTAGAGGCGGAGCGCGGATGTTGAGCGTCACCGACGCCTCCTTATGACAAGGGAACAAGATCCAAAATAGCTTAATAACTTACGCGGCAAGTGCCTCTGCCTGGGGAGTGGAAGGTGCACAGCTCGATGTGTGGTTCTACAGGCGGAGCATTGATGTTGAGCGTCACCGATGCTAGCGCCGCGTCGCGCACGCATTGCTGGCCGTCGATGGTGGGAAGCTGGACTTCTAGTAGCGAGGCCGGGATGGCTGCGTTAGCCTGAGAAATAAAAAAAAATGAGTTACAATGTGTTTGCGATAAAAAAAAGAAAAAGGTAAAAAATACAATATAATGTGTTTGGTTACGCTTGGGAAATAATTTTCTGTATCATGTTACATTTTCATGTAATTGAGGAAAATATATGTACATAAATTTAATTTTATCTATAGGTACCTACTTGAGTAGGTACTTGTAGTCTGTATCTTATTGCATTTTAAGCACCACCAAACTAATTTCTATTCTAAATAAAACTTTTTCTTCCCGATTAACCCAAAGTTCGCCTCATATACCAATGTATGTGGCATTGAGAATAAATAAATACTAATTAAAATGATTATTTTGATTAATTTTTTTTTTTAACTTTTGCTATGTTTTCAAATTTATGATAACTATCAAAAAAGTCTCTCTTGAAAAACAAGAATGGAAGTGAATTTCATAAATCATCCCACAGGCAATACCTGGCCAGAACCGGCGCAAAATTAAATAAAATCTCGTAATTTATGCACCCTCGTCTTGTATTGGTTGCATGCAACGGCAACACGTGCTGATTTTAGCATGCTTTGTAAGTTTGAAGTGTGTCTTGCAGCGCGAGTTAGTTTCCACCAATACGGCGCTAGATGGCACTGTGCGCACTTGACTCGCGATATTAGAGTTTTTTTTCCGGTAAAGACTACCCCTGCCAACCAATCTCAAAGCATACTTACCTGGCATAGGGGACACCGTGATCATGAAGGCGGTTCCCCCAGGGCGAGGCTGTTCCATTGCACTGCGGAACGGTTGACCCCTGCGATTATCCCTAATGTGGATAACTCGGATGCGTAATTTTTGGTAGTGGGGACTGCGTACGCGCCGTCCCCCCAGAATTCCCTCCATGAATTAGTTAGCGTCTTCTCGGAGGCCTTATATCAGGCAGTTTCTACCAATATTGGACAGATATAATCGTTTGGTGGTACTTTTACAAATCCGCGTTTAGTATCGAGATTAAAATTATGCTCGTTGTTGTCTCGTCCTCGATGATGAAAGATAACTAGTGTAGTCCCGGCTTACATCCTCTGGCGTCACACAATTTTAAAGCTAAAATAAAATATTTCTGAACGCAGTCGTACCTAGGTCCCACCACGCCATCTATACCTGTCAACTCATTCGGTTTTCCGTGTTAATGGCGTCACGTTTGCGGTCGTGAAAAATTTGTTATTTAGAGTGTTTTTTGTACTGAATATTCGAAATAATGGAAATAAAAAGGAAAGGAGAACATAAACTTCCTCTACTGAAAAAGATTTGACGGTTGGAAAAGAAAATAATCAGTTTACCGGAATCCGATGACGAAGGTGAGGTTATGAAAAAATGAAGAATCTGTTCGAGGCTCTGGTTTATTGGTAATAAACTTACTTATAGCAACCATGGGGGTGTTCTGTGGGAACACACGAGGTTGGCGATATAAGTAGAGCACTTTTTTTGCGGCGATGTACGCATTTGTTGCATGACGCAATATGGCGGCAAGGCACGCTACGACAAAACAATACTTGTCTATTTATGCAACCACTGGGGTGTTCTGTGGGAACACACACGGTTGGCAATAATTACCAAGGGCATTCTTCGGGAATGCACGCAACTTTTATGCATGACAAGCTATGCAACTATGTTTTCTATGACGGACGCACACGTTGTCGGCAAACCTCGATGCATCCGGAGGGAATGCATGTAAATTTCGCGGTACAATGCAGCACAGTACCGGGAGCTTCCATTCAATAGTGTTTCTTTTACAGTTAAGGAGATTGAAGGTGAAGTTGAAAGTGAAAATGAGAATGATCATCCTGAAACAGAATTCCTTGAGGATCTTATCCTTGACGAGGATTACAACAAAAAGAAGGAATTAGGGGATGAAGTACTGAATATACTAGGAGTGGCTCCCGCTCCAGCCCCTAAGAATGCACTTCTGCTCAAACAAATTGCTGAGAGATGGTGCGAGATCCTGGAGAAAGGACTGAAAAAAGATGAAAAAGAAACAGTTACAAAAGACAATCCAGCCTTCCAGAATGTACTCAAGATGTGTGCTCAAAAACATAATAAGGAAGTTGCCGCTGCTCTAAATGACAGGGCTAAGAGAAGGGATCAAGTAATTGAAACCCGACAGAAACAAATGTCCACAGCCTTGGCCTGTGTAGGCCATGCTGTATAGATGTGTATTGGAGATCATTAACAACTAAAACTGTATTAAGAAACTGAATGAAGCGGGTTAGCAGCTAAGTGATTATATATGTTCCGGAAACCAATTGATGTAGAAACTTGGCACTCTCAACAATAAAAAGTATCAATCTAAGGACTCATTACTTGAAACTGAGAATGGAGATTATTTGTTTGATAATAATCTGATTGAAAAAATAAAAACTGCAAGGGCAGTTCAATAATCATGAAAGGAATTAAAGGTGACAGTGAATGAGAAAAAGAAGAACTTCATAAGGTGACCTGAAATCAGTGCTGAGAACGAGAACAATCGTGCTTCAAACTGGTGGGGCCCTCCTCGGATGTGATCACAGAGGTTCCAGAGGTCAGGCGGGCCGACATGCAATCGTCAAAACCAGCCAGCAAGGAGACGAGGGTAAAAATAATGCTAAGGTAGGCAGAATCAGTTTTTATTCTTAACAATTGGAAGCAAATCACTAGTGATCCTGTGATATTATATTGTGTCCAGGGTTATAAATAATTACCTCAACAGGGGTCTCTACCCCTAAACAATAATTTGCTATTGGTAGACCAACGGCAGATTAAATTAAAATTTAAATTGTTACTCAGTACGAATGCCATTGAAACATGATGGTTACAAGTGATCGATTCTGTTCTCCAGTCTTTGTTATAAGAAACCAAATGGTACCTATGTTTCATTTTGAATTTGAAAAACTTAACACTTGTGAATACTGAACATTTTAAACTAGAGGATTATCGCACAGTATGTAAGCTTATACAGAATAATTATTACCTATTTAGTAACTTTAGATCACAAAGATGCATATTACCTGACTAATATAAATGACTGTTGTTAAAAAGTATTTAAGGTAAAGTATTTATTTATTTTTATGAAGGAAAACATTACTAAGTAAATGTTGTTGGACTTTAGAAAATTACAGCAAATTACAGCTGCTCTATGAGAGAAAAGTTGCATTTCAATTATTTATAATTGACAATTATCCGGGTATTGGTAAAGACTATATTATGTTTTAATAATATGAACATGATTTTAGATCTTATCCACATAAAGTTTTATTGTTAACAAAGAAAAGTGTGNTTTCTAAACTATCTACCACATCTTACATATTCATCACCATCTAATTGTCAATCATTATTTTCAGACTCATTTAACTACTTCTACCTGCTATTTACCTACCACCGTTCTATCACTATTTGGAATGTAGCTAATGCAGCTTTAATGATGCAAAGCTATTTTAATACATTCCTATAGCCATTTCAGTAATAACTCTCTGAATATTATTCCTACGTTTCCTCATCGCATATAAGTAAAAGTCAATTCCGTGAATTATTAGACACATCATTCTATTCTAACTACCTATCTATGTCTCATTTTTTTTTTTATCTAATGCTTTTTATTGTAACTTGAAAATGAAAATTAAACATTTTTAGATAACCCACTGTTGAGAAAAATAACAAGTTAAACGGATTGCTGCATCCTATTATTCTACGAGTAGTACCTAACAAGAATTCCAAATAAAATAGTTATGATATCGAATAACAAAGATTAGATTGAGCTAATTTGCAAAATAATTTCTGGTATAAACATTGTTTGTGTTAGTGTTCGTTTCTCTATATAGAAGGGCTTCATATTTCGCAAAATGCTGATGCTACAACACGTGTCGACAAATATGGTTCGATGCAATGATGATGACATCCACCTAGCAAAAGTAAGACGATGTTTTAAATTATTATGCAATTCAACTATTGTAATTTACGACGAATTCTAAAAATAAACGTATTTTTTTTTAAATCTACTGATGTCAAAACTACTTGTCAATATTTTAACGCAATAATTTTGATATTGGCAATTATATGATTTACTTAATTTTAAACTTTATTAAGAATTTAAATGTATAAGGACACACTGATTACGATGTTTTACTTAATATTATTATTATGCAAAAAAATGATTGGATATTACAATCTTGAATAATTGAAAGCCTAAAAAGAGTTGTTACTTAAAAAATTGCAAATCCGATTGTACCTAATTACTTACGCCAGTACATTTTTTACATTTAAATTTGAGAAAACCAAATTAAAAGTTTTATGTAACATCATGTATTTTGTATGCAAACTGTGCAAATAATACCCAATGTGTTAAAGAAATAAATGAGAAATTAACCTAAATCTTTGAGAAAAAAAAAAAACTAATTGCCTCAGGCGGGATTTGAACCCACGAAATGTTAAACATCATAATATTCGTACAGGCATCTAAAAATAACATTTCATCCAATCAGCAATTTTAACCTATCGCTATTCCTGACGTGTAGAGCTACTTCAAAATGCAATAATAATCACAGTATGCAAAGTTATTTATAGGATTAATGGAGTAATGGAATGAATAAATATTAATTATTCATTTATTAAATAATCATTTCACTTACCTTTTTAAAATAAAACTTGTGTAATTTTACTGTCGTTGAGCAGCAATCTATGTTGATAAAATTAGTTAATTCCAGTGAAGCAAAAAAAATTTACTTTGTTTGTATTTAACAAAATTTAAGTAATAATATAGCATTATAATGAAAATAGAATTGATCCGTCCGTTCTCATTTACCGTAATATAATAATCTAGCGTACATACTAGGTAACTTAGCGTGGCCACGTAAAAGTTAAATTAATAAAATTCCATTAAGGGAAAAAGAAAAAAAAAAGAAAGTATACAATGGGGTTGCCGTGTCTTCTCCGTTTTTTCGAAACTGCGTCTTCTCCTTGTCCATTGACACGCATGACACTCCCGGCGGGAACCACAATCGTCACGGCTCCAACAACACCCAGCGCCCAGCAACAAACATCATCGACATCGGACTCCTACCATCGCCCGGCACCCAGCATAACTCGCCATTATTCCATTATTGGATCTTCATTTTGAATATCCTTGAGCACCATCATCGCCCGGCTGCTATCAAAATGTCTCCTCCAACGCACTTGATTAACTTTTTAACGTAGATAGTATTTACCGCATCATTTAAAATAAATTGTCCGACTTTAGTTTTTCACTTGTACACGAAATTCACATTATAATTATGTGCACAGCACTGCCCTAAGGCAGCACTGGCAGGGTCGCCATGTAATGTGGGGACCAAGGAGATGGAATAAAAGATGTTAATTCGTCGACGATCGGTTTAATACTACTTTAAAATGAGTTACAGCTAACTTATAAGTATATGCCTTGCATTAAGTTGGTACTAAAGGAGAGGTGTGTCATACACTACATAGTTACCGTTAAAGTTAGGTGGTGCAACTCAGCCTTAGAACGGTACGGTTAATTTGATAATAACGTAGTACCTATCCATCTATCTAAGACAGTGGTTTTCTGGTCCCTGAAGTCATTCCAAGTGGTCCACGAAGTGCACTTGCACACCTTGGTCAAAACCAATTTTAACTGATTTTTGCAGTCAAACTGGTTTTGACCGATTGAGGTGGTCCCTGACAAGATAGAAATTTAGTAAAATGGTCCCTCTTGACTTAAAGGTTAAGAACCACTGATCTAAGACGTAGCTTCGGCAGGCCTCCCACTAGGTGGACCGACGATCTGGTGAAGGTCGCGGGAGGTGCCTAGATGCGAGCGGCGCAGGACCGGTCTTTGTGGATATCCTTGGGGGAGGCCTTTGTACAGCAGTGGACGTCTTTCGGCTGAAACGAACGAACGAAACTATCCATCTAAGGATTTCTATTCTCTTAATTGCATGGTGGAATAGAGATTTCGTTATACAAAATCTGTACGTTTCAGCCAAAGAACGTCTACCGCTGGTCAAAGCTTCCTTAAGATTTCCACTACGACAGTTCCTGCGCGTTGCTCGCGTCCAGGTGCTTCCCGCGACTTTCACCAGAATGAAATCTATTTATAGAAATGAGAGAGAGAGAAAGATTTTGATTGCGGAATTCGATCTATTTGGGAATATAAATACTTTACCTATTTATACTACCGCTATGACAGAATAACTAATAAAAAATACCGCTATTTCGGATTAACAGACATTCTCGTATTAGGATTCTGCAGCCAACGTAATCTCATTAATCCTTCAAGGCCCGCGAATCTAGACACAATAGATAATCAATTGTTATGACATTAATGAATGCCGTCTGGGACTCAAGCGGTTAAATTATGTAACTTTATCAATTTCTAATCTGCTACAAAAATTAAAAATCGATGTCCCAAAGTTTATTGTTGACACAAATATTACATATTCACGTGTTGATAGTAAACAACTACGTCACAATGTTTGCAGATCTTGCTAATAAGGCGATCACGGCGCTAACCTGTGATAATTATGTCGTAGTATCCAACTCACGACTTCATTCATCAAGTCTGAAGTTATTTAACCTTCAAGCGGGCGCGCGGTCTTTTGTAATGGCAGCGGTCGCGCGTAAACGAAAAGACCTATAGGGTCTAGTAGAGAAATAAAGCACTTATTTTCCAATAATAATTTATTATTTTGTACGCAGATATATTATGATTGTATTAAAGTCATAAGTAATTTGAATTAAGTTACAGAAACAATTATTTAATCAATTAACATAACGCAAATATTATTTGGATTAAAAACCAATTTTTGGAACACAAAATCTTTTAAAATACCTCAGAATAGTTAATGTACCTGGTAAAAACGATAGAAATGGCAGAATAACGATAAAACATAATTTTATAATTTTGGTTCAGTTTAGCTTGGTCTCTGAGCTCCGATTCACTCTCTTTTTCATCTTTTCATAGTAATGCCTCTGTTATTTCACTTTGTACTAGCAGTCTACGACTTATTTAATAAGAAAAAACAGTATTGCAAGCTTAATTCAATAATATTGGGTGATAGCCGAAGAAATGTTATATCGCATAGAGAGTCGCGCGTAGTCTTTTCGACGACAGGCGCGTGGCGTGCTTTCGACGCCGGCGCCGCGACTAAAACAATAGCAAGCCATGGGGTGGGAAAAGCGCGGAGAGCTGAGGTAAGCTCTTTATTTCACTCACAATGAGCAAGCGACAGGCTACTAAAAATGAAAAATATGTGTAACAAGTAAAAAAAAAGTTATGAACGAAAATGTGTTAGGCGCGGTCGATTCGACGCCGCGCGCCCGCTTGAAGGTAATGTCCCTTTGGATAATTACATGTTAAACGCATTGTCGTGTTTTATGTAAGTATTGAATTTTTTTCCAAACAATAACTGAGTAAATATTTTTCTTACGCATGTTGTATACTGCTTTATTCAATTTTTGAAGCGTTTGAAGTACAACCATAGACCAATCAAAATATCAGATAGGTACTTCATCATCATCATTTCAGCCACAGGACGTCCACTGCTGAACATAGGCCTCCCCCAATGACTTCCACAATGTACGGTTGGTAGCGGTCTGCATCCAGCGCCTTCCTGCTACCTTTATCAGGTCATCGGTCCACCTTGTGGGTGGAGGTCTCACGCTGCGTTTTCTGGAGTGTAGTGTTTTTCCTAAATGCGTTTTCTGGAGTGGAGGCCAGGTACCGGAAAACGCTGGTAGGTAAATAAAATAACTTATGCTTAGGTACGTATAGATAAATTTTATTACACTTTAAATAAATATTCCTACTCAAATCTACAAATTGGTACTAAGAAAGAATCTTTCATTGCTACATTTTGTGCATGTCATTATATTTTTCCTACTGCCAGCTAATTGATTGCAGTGAAATAGTTTTCTAATACTCAGTAGTGTATTTTCTTTCTTTTCTATCTTTGTTAATCCCTCGCATCGTAAATGTGGCTTGCTAAAGAGAAATATGAATATGTCGTTTTTAACGCCTGAAATAAAATAAGGATTATTCAAAAACTGTAAAATATTAACTTTTTTAGAATAAATCTGAAGTGAATAACGCCCGTATTCACAAACATTACTATGAGTACAAGGTGACACACGAACCAATCATAAAGCTCTCTCTATTCAACGCTGTGCGTTCGATTTGCTGCTTCACTTAAGCAAGTATCGTTTGTGAATACGGGCGTTGAACTCGACCGTTGTACTACATTTATGAGTGCTCGAAAGTTCTTACTGAAATTGTGTATTTATTTATCGATAAATGTTTTTCTAAACGTTAAAACTTGAAACGGCTAGCCGCTTGTTATGGGCTAGAGTGGCGCTAGACCGATGTTAGTATTTTCAAATATTCCTTGAAGTCCGAGAAAAGTTTTTATTAACAGTCAAATTGGAAACGTTTTCCGGAATCATTTCAAATTTGGGAAAAACTAAATGTTTATTTTTCCATGAGATGGATTTCAATTGCGATATTTTTTTTCAAAAAGCGCGGCGCCGTCTCTTTGGTATAAAAAATATATACACTGGCCTTGAAACATAACAAATTATACTTAAGGTAGTCCTTTCATAGCAAAAAGTTTGGGCCTACTTTCATACATACTCTGTTAAACGTTTTCATGCTGATTGAATAATAATTTAACGCCAGTAAAGTACACGGCTTTTGCGATCTGAAAAGGTTAAATAATTTTCGTGAATGTTAAATAAAAAAAATCATGCGTAAGCGTGGGCGTATTTTAATATTATGACATCGTAAGGGCCAGAATAGACGGAGAAATGCAACTGCAACTTTCTGATGATTCTGATGAATGAAACTGAAACTGAAAGTTTCAAAATGGTCGCGTCATGTGTGGTCTCTCAACGGACGCTATGGCAGAAACTTAGATGCAACTCAAAAGTAACTAGCAGTTGCAGTTTCGTTGCAGTTGCGTTTCACCGTCTGTTCTGGGCCTAAGAGACCGTATATTTGGAAATGTTTTCATTTTATTTGAAAATACATTTTAAGCACCTTTTGTCACTTCAAATTACATGTCAATTAAAAGTTTTATTGCGTCTTAGATAATTTTCGTTAATGCTTAATTGCTTAAACACGTCATATCATACTCGTACATGGCTTAATTGGACCAACGGCTCATATTCTACGAAGCTCTACATCTTATTTATTTTCGAATTAATATATGTTTTCTTAAACTAGGATTATGTCCATAAAGTAAATCAAAGAAACTGATGCCAAATAGATCTATGAGAGTATCTTTATGACGTGGGTCTAAGATATTAATAAGACTGGTCTCAAATAATATAGAATACCTCATGATAATAATACAAATAATCTTCTGGTATCGCAAGTCCCCGTCGTACCACATGTTCTTGGCAGCGGACAACGCTATACCCGTGCTCTGGAATAATAAATGGAGGGTAAAAATAACATCGTGGATATCAAAAGTTCAAAATAAAATGATATTACGCTCTAGAATGATAAGCATGGATTAGTTGATATATTATGAGTATGAAAATAATAATTATTTCGTATCGGTGTGTATTCGTATAAATGTGGTCCACATTTGTTTTCGAGATCGAAAATAAAGGTAGGTATTTGTAAAGAGTGTTTGGTAATTTGTTGTGCATAAATTACTTCATTATTCCCGTTAATCGCTCTAGTTACTCCCCTTTTATCACAATAGTCCAGCGGTCGGCTGAGGGATTTCAAATCGGCAGTCCATCGTTTGGCAATCAGTGGCAATGGGTAGGGCACACAGTACGCAGAACTGACGGCCGATGGCGCAGCAAGGTTCTGGAGTGGAGGCCTCGTACCGGAAAACGCAGCGTGAGACGTCCACCCACAAGGTGGACCGACGACCTAATAAAGGTAGCAGTCCAGCGCCTTCCGCTGGATGCAGGCCGCTACCAACCGTGCGATGTGGAAGTCATTGGGGGAGGCCTATGTTTAGCAGTGGACATCCTATGGCTGAAATGATGATGATGAGTCCATCTTTTGGCTATTGTTGCCTCAAATGAATGTATGACGGTGGTAGAATGCATCATCATAATATAATACAAAACACTTACAGATATACTTAGCATTTCACTGCAGTAGCAAACGATGAGTAAATTCGCCATGTACGCAACTAAAGCAGCTCCATTAGTTAACTTGTACGCCGGATCTATGGTGGTCTGAAAATCATTGTGGAGAAAAAGAAATCATATTACCATTGTTCTTTAAAATGTATCGTCCTATTAAATTAACTTATGCATTAATTGTATAAATTTACATGTGATGTCAACCGCCCGAAGCAGTCAGCTTCTCATTGTAATAAATGTATCTTTCTTTCTTTCATTACTAGTATGCCGTGGAAACACGCTAAAGCAGGGTTTCCCAAACTATGGGTCGCAACACACATTGAGTGGGCCAAGCCTGTAGAACGACACACCACCCTACCGATCAAACCGCAGGGCAGAGGGCGAAATTTCCTATAGGTAGGTGGGTTCCGAGTTTGGGAACTTGTATGAGTCGTAGCCCAGACAACTTTGGGAACCACTGCGCTAAAGGATTACTTTCTTGTTCAACACAATTGTAAATTTAGTATTAATCTAAATGATGTAATGTGTTGTGTTTTCCTATAAAATAAAAAAAATAAAAAGTAATATGACAGGCCTTACCACAGAATAATAATAAGTACTACGCACAGAAGATTTACTTCTCGAAGGTATTTTAAAAAATGTATGCTCAATGTCATTAACAATATGGTGTAATTTAGCCTGTCTCAAGAGTCAAGCACCATTTTGTTGACAAACGTCAGTGATCGGCACTGCGCCGAAGCTATAGGGCTGACATCGGTAAAATTATGTGACGTGAGGTGCCAAACTGCGGAAAATGGCGGAGGAGATACATGATTTAGCATGAATTATCATGAATAATATTAACTACTTATTTACCTCTCAGTGTCTTGAGGCAACTTATAAAAGTTCATTCTATGTTTTTATTATTATTTAGGCAGTTAAATACTGCACAGTATTTAGTTCAATATTTTCTTTATTTTCTTCCATCATACACAAGAATACGCGTGCGTGAGTCAATGTTCGCTCGTATGTGAGGCCTTGTCGAATAGTATCCTGTAGGTGGGCCATCGTGCGTGTTTTGTTTTCGATGTAAACTCGCGGAGATGTCAGGCCTGGCCTTACCTTCACAGCAACCGCAAAGAAACAAACGACGACTGTAGAGATCACCAAGTTTACAAATACCATTTTGTTGAACGCATCGTTCAGTTGCCGCGTCAACCTTAAACAAAGACGAATTTTAAACAATCATTTTATTATTTGTTAAGTCACGTTGGCCGAGCTTAGGCCAATGCGAGTGTAGTCAAATTAATACAAGGCAAGTGGTATTGCCTCGACGTTTGGCAAGTTTGTCGAAAACCAATGCAAAATACGCGGACAAACATGTGAACACTATTGACCGAGTGCGCGCGAGCGCCTTTGATTTGTGCTGAAAAACCGACAACGTTCCGAAGTGCGGCAAGACGTGGTCGCGAGTGATTGCAAGTAGTAACAAACTATTTTGATTTTGATTTTTGACTACACCAAATGAGTTCCATACACGTTGGCAGTTGACTTACCTCGGCCAACTAAGCGAGTGACATCGAGCGACGGCAAGACAATGCAACTGTCTACAGTGTAGACACCGTGTGTCCAGCAGAATGGCACCATGTGTCACCTTTTCTCGAAGCAACTCAAATACCATCATCATCATTTCAGCCATAGAACGTCCACTGCTGGACATAAGCCTCCCCCAATGCTTTCCATGTTGATCGATTGGTAGCGGCCTGCGTCCAAGCTTCCCTGCTACTTTTATGATGTCATCGATATGATGATACTTACTTAAATACCAACTTACAATATAATATCCTGATGTCTTCTAACAAAGTCTTCGATTGTGTACTCCTTGCCTTCATAATACTTAGTTATTTCCATGTCATATTGGTATTTAGTCTTTTTGTTGTTCGTTGGCTTAATATTAATCAGATCGTCTTGCAGGAGTCGAAACTGTGTGCTGATGTGAATGCTCAAATTGGTCAGTAGAAAATTTGGAGCCAGGTATAGATGAACCATTTGTAATGCTGCAAAGAGAACTTGCTTTTTTTACAAGATACGTGACACCATTATTTATTTATTTATTTATTATCAGAAAATGTATGTTTACAGACAGGTCCAAAACACATACATATAATATAATTAATTTACATTTAGTTGCATGTCATAAATTAGGATTACCATGTCAAATCAAATACAAAAATAAAATACATTATCATTAATATGGTCATTAAATACAAGTCATAGCTCCAGAGACAGGCGTCCAAGGAAGAACATAATGTAAAACAGTCAAGTCAACACAAATCATTGCAGTCAGAAATAAACATTAAAACAAGTCACACAATGTTAATTAAGTACAAATGTCATTAATAAACGAAAAGGCTTTGCAACACAACTGCCCAAGACTGTCAGCAAATAGGTCGGTATCATAATCGTGAGCGAGCATATCCCCAATTAGGCGCAAAGCACGAGTGGTGGGCGCGTGTGCGGCGTACCTAGTGCGCGCGGGCGGGCACCACAGCAGGCGCGGCTGCCGCCGCGGCGCTACCGTTCCTTCCTCGTCCCAACTCAGGCGCTTGGGAGCTAGTAGCCCCACTTTACTCAGCGTCGTCGGGCTATCAATCCTATTGTGTATAATACACAAATAGTGAATTATCGTCTGCATGGTTCTCCTAAATTTAAGCGTATCTAATCCAACCATACCAGATACAAATAAAGACGGATATAGGTACGGGTAGTAACCGTATTTCCTCTTATATAGCCAGCGTGAAAATTTGCGTTGTACCCTCTCAATCATGAGACAATACTTTGTTTCAAATGGATCCCATATAATGGCACCGTATTCGAGTATACTTCGTACATACGCATTGTACAGTACCAATGGGACCCCTGATCCGTTAAACTGAGACGAAGTGCGCATGACAAAACCAAGCATTTTGCTGGTCTTTTTACAAACACTGATCACATGGTTATGAAAGTCCAATCTGGAATCTAATATTAAACCTAAGTCACGTATTTCACTTACCCTCTGCAAGGGTGCGTCAGATAGATTATAAACTAATAGAAGTGGACAACGTTTACGCGTGAAAGTTATGATCTTACATTTATTTTTATTAAATGGAAGACGGTTCGAAACACTCCAATCCACAACCGCATTGATGTCTCTCTGAAGAGTGTCGCCATCGGTTGGGTCATCTATGCCTAGGCTCAGTTTGAGGTCATCTGCGAATAGTAAGCATTTGGAAGCGATAACCCTTTCCGGCAGGTCATTTATGAAAATCAGAAAAAGCAAAGGCCCAAGCGTACTTCCTTGACTAACTCCTGATCTTGTAAAATAATCACTGGACACGAACTCACCAACCCTAACAAATTGACGCCTATCACGCAGATAGTTTGAAAAAAACGCTACAAGTTTTGGTGTAAAGCCTAACGCTGCCAATTTACGTAATAAGATGTCATTGTCAACCAAGTCAAATGCTTTTTTGAAATCAAAGTAGGCAGCGTCCACCTGCCTACCAGCATCCAATTCAGCATATACAAAGTCTACATACACATATTTCAGAAGCAAGCAATTACTTCATCTAAAGTCACTTTTCATATTTTCTTCTAAGGAATTTTTATACATGAGTCAAATGACTATTACTCTAAAACTAACTAATGTATCTTAACCGTTATAAAGGGTGTTGTTGTGGTATTGTTTTTAGAGGTATACAACTTTAAATTGCTTAGACTTTTTCTAGTGACAGTTAATTGGATAGTTGGTGGTACACTTGTGGTCAGTATGTTTTGCCATTTCATAATTAAATAGAATTACTTCGGAACAACGCAACACTTGCAAATTGTGCAAAAATATATTTTGAAAATCATGGTTCAGTTTTCCATACAAACGCCTATTACGGTCGACGTAATTTTCGTAACTTTTTATTCCTCAGATGAATGATATTGAGGTGGAAGAGCTATGGTTTTAATATCCAACCACCACGCGAACCTATGGATTATTTTCTCTGCGGATACGTGAAGTCCACTACTGCGCAGATAAACTACGGAATTCAATGCCAACATTCGTCGCGTTATTGCCGATGTATGGCCCCAGTTGCTCGAAAAAGAAATTCAAAATTGGACATCTCGATTACGCTACATTTGAGCCAACCGTGGCGCCCTTGGCCCGAAATCATTTTGAAACATAAATGGCATAAGAACATCTTTTAAACAAAACCAATACCATGTAAATCAAACATTTTTTACATATTTTATTTCATTAAACACCCTATAGTTTTCCTTGGGGTGTCAGTTCGAATTACCTCCACGTAAAAATGGGTTGCTANATGCAAAGTCTACATGGGCTATTAGGTTGGTTGTAGTAGAACGAGCAATTCTAAAACCGTGTTGACTATCATGTAATAGATTTGCAATTTGCCTGTTGATTTGTTGGCACAGTACTGTCTCAAATATTTTTGCAAAGACTGATAACACTGCAATCGGTCTAAAAGAAGATACATCATTACCACTATCAGACTTAGGAACTGGTGTGACTCTAGAAACTTTCCAGTGTTGTGGGTACTTTGAGTAAAACAGTAGCAAGTTGAAAAGATAGAGAAGAGGACCTTCGAAAGCGGATATGCAGTCCTTTGCTAAAAATACAGGAATACCGTCGGGACCACTCGATGATCTCGGCTTTAATCGACTAACTGCTTTAATGAGATCCCTATCATCAACTGCATTTACCGAAATATAGTTAGCATTACATTGACTATGTGCTGTCTGTATCGCATCGACTGGGTCCAATACGGGCACCCCTGCTGATATACGGAACTAAAATAATCCGCGAAAGCATCTGCTGCCGCTTGATCAACAACCTCAGTGTTACCAGCCATATATACATTTAAGGACTGCCTATCCTTTTTCTTGTCTTTAACGTACTCCCAGAATTTTGCTGGGTTATCAGAAATACTTTTTTCAGTCAAATATAGGTGCTGCTTCTCTGCATTGTCAATCAAGTTTTTAACATGCCATCTATAATATCTAAATAATTCCTTGTTAAATTCTTTGCCTTCAGCCTTAAACCGTTTCAAGTGATAATATTTTTTACGTATATTGCTTATAATATCGGCAGTAAACCATTTTGGATACACGAATTTGCGATTTGGTACGTAACGGGATTTGGCAGGAACATGTTGATCAATACAATTGTAAATACGGTCATAAAATAGTGCAACTGCAGCGTCAATGTCAGTTAATTCATATAAATCAGACCAATTCATGCATCCTAATGCCGCATACAAATTTTGGTAATCGGCCTTACGCCAATTCCAGTCCGGGCGATGTCCAGGACGTTGTGCGGGTAGCTGAGAGGACGGGGACAGGGCCGGTGCGCCGCACCAAAATCTGATCGTCACCTCTAGTGGAGGGTGGTACTCATCGATTGGTACTAAGGGTTCACAACCATCGGACACGGTAATAAGCTCAGGGTCAAGATCACTTAATACGAGATCTAACATGCCGCCACGATTATTATACACAATGTTACGTTGCTGTACCCCACAAAAGTCACAAAAAGAATCAAAATAGGATTTAACATGTACACTACAAGAGTTTAAATTAAAATCTCCTAGGATTATAACATTGAAGGACGAGTATGTAACAATAGCATTCTCAATGCAAGTTAAAACACTGAGATATTGGTCATCATTATAACTGGGAGGTAGGTAGACAACACAACATAAAAACTTACCAATGCCTTTCCCACTGACAAGGGCAAAAATTAGTTCCATATCAGACGTAAAAGCATCAATATTAGTTACGTGCTGTACTGTGTAGCATTTCCGTACGGCCAAGAGCACTCCTCCCCAACCAGTGTCACCATTTCTGTCCTTACGTACTACCACATACTCCGAAGTAAACAGTTCACCGTCTGATATAGAACTAGTCAAAAAGGTTTCAGTCAAAGCAATCACATCGAAGTTACATTGTGTCACATTATTTTTAAAAGTTACAGTTTTCGAACGTAGCCCTCTGACGTTTTGATAACAGTAAATCAATCTACGGACTTTTATCTTTGGCACGAAAATTCTGCCGCCATGGCTTAATGCAAATGTCTTCAGCCCAGTTATTGGGAGACATAACACTATCGGCAATCTTCGCTGGGACACCTAGCTTAAATGAAGAGTAGCGTCCTCTGGATTTCAGTTCCTCAACTGTGTACNCTGTGTAATCAACATTTCCATTGATAGAACGAAGACAATCATGGACCTGCTCAGCTGTTGTGCCCTCCTGCACATAATAGAGATGCAGATACCTCCATCTTTCAGATGCACGCAACGTAGTGGTCCCTGGAGCTGCGGTGCCGCGGAGCACACTAGGTAATGACGCTCGCCCAGATTTACGTCTAACCTGAGTCCACTCTTCTGTGTTTTTTTGCACAGTGGTAATGTCTCCGGATTTCTGAGTTGCTCTATTGATCGGGTTCTTAATTGGAGTGGCGACATCAGATACCAGAGCCTGAGTACGGGTAGGAACAGGTGCCAGAGAGGTAGAAGGCACTCCTAACTTAGTCTGCGTGCCAGCTTTCCCTGCAGCTTCTTTCTTATTCTGACGAGAATAATTTTGTTTCGGCTTAGTCTTTCCATTATCCATGTTTGATGACTGCTGTACCTCGGCCACCTTATCCTGTGCTGACACAGCACTGTATTTGTCCCTGTTTTGGATCATGTCTTCCAATTTGTCAACTTTGCAGGTCAATTGACAAATTTTTTCATACACCGTCGCCTTAAATTCGTTGAATTGCTGGGTTAATAATGTGCAAAGTCTCTCGGTAAGGCGCGATTCAAATCCATCCTGCATTTGCTTTATTTCCTGAATTACAGTAATCATATTATTGGAGCTGGAGTCGTGCATCATCGTTACTTCAACAGGCTCAACCAACTTTGGCACCGGGCGCCGCACATTACGGACCGTAACATTATCAGGGCCATGCAACAAGACATCACTAACAACACCCGTATTTTGACTTAGCTGGCGGCGCACAGGCGTTAGCGAGTTATCATTTTTCGGTATTTTGCTTTTACATTCGCAACATATCCAAATCGTTTTATATTCTGGTGTCAATGTAACAAATATCTCTGCGGTAAAATTGGCACATATGAGATCAAAGTATTGTTTACATTTGGTACACCTCATATACGCGCTGTCTTCCATAATAACGCCGCGGCAACCCGCGCAGTTAACTTGGCGTAGTGACGTCATCTCGATCGCAGAACGCAGCTTGGAGCTCGGGCGGCGGACGGTGACTCAGCGCTGCGAGCGTACCGCGTAGCGTAGCGGGCGGTACAGTTTGTAACGGCCGATTAAAATATTGAAATGTATTCGCTTATAACTTGACTATTATAACGTATTTATGAAAACTGATCACTTCCCAATGTAGTGTAGATCACAGGCTTTAAGAATATTGCGCACTAGACACTGGTATTACACTTTTTACCAACAATTTACTGATTTGTTTACGGAGCTAACGAACACAGATGTTTACTAAGTGACGGCCGACCGCCGAAATCAAAATTAACCAAAATTAAACTCGTGGTCTCCTATAAATGCCGTAGGCTGTGTCATAATGCTTACTATAGAAATGTACTGTGTATCAAGTCTATTTCAAACGTTAATGTAGGCGTATGGACGTCGATAGGAACGCGTATAGCGTTTAATAGGAGATCTTAGTCAAAAGGATAGTCCATATTATTTAGGTACTTTTCTCATGCAACAAATAAAAAGGTATCAAATGGTAATAACTTTTAGACTTATGACATTTTACTTACCACCAATGATTTGTAATGCATAAACTGCCAAATAAACCGGCCAGTTGTCGACAGCAAACGGATACTCGCAAGGGAACGGCAGAACCATTTCTATTTCGTTGCCCCAAAAGATGTGCTTGAACAGCATCGAGATGAACGGGTACAGAAAGTACTGCCATGCTGTTGTCATGCAGGACTTGTTGTATACTAAAAAACAAAAGATATAAACGGTCGGCCGTTTGGTGTAGTGGTTCTAAAGGTGCGTACGGATTGCGCGTACCCTGTTTCTGGAACGCCTAGTCTATACATACATGGACTGGTCCATACATACATGGACTAGGCGTTCCGGATACGCGTATACTGAGTACGCGTACCCAGGGTACGCGCAATCCGTACGCACCTTTAAACGAACTACTATGCCGAGAGGTCCCGGGTTCGATTCCCGGCCGGCAGAAATTGAAATGATGAATTTTAATTTCTGTGACGGGTCTGGGTGTTACTATGTATGTATTTAAAAAGTATATCATGAACTGCCTGTGAGGTTTCAACATCATTTCAATTTGCAATGATAGGTTTTAAAATAAATAGGTACCTACTAGGATCATAATATTAATTTCGATATTATTGCTTCGCAGGAATATTAAAATGTTAAATTTATTAAATTAATTAATCATAATATAGTAGTAACAGATACATTACTGTATAGTCCGTATTTAAGGAATTTTAGCGAGGAATTCTTTATTAATATTTGTTCTTTTGTCAGATCAGTCATCCTCCAAACCGCACCCAGATGTTCGATGACCAGTCTTACGCCCTCCTTGTTTTTTGTAAATAATATGTATTTGAAGATAACTGCAAGATCAAAGGTTAAAGGTCACCCCTAAGCCGCCTATTTAGTTTTATTAAAATGATTTCATATTTGGCTGGAAAATCAGTGGACGTCCTTTGGCTGAAACGAACGAACGAATGAACGAACGATTTCATATTTATCACATTTACGAAATCATGAGGTAATTATTCATAATAACCGGTTATTATTAACAATTTTCACATTTATCACATTTACCGTACATAAATGTTACAGTCAAAACTCATAATCGGTCAAAACCACTTTTGGCTTATTTTCCCAGTCAAAAGTGGTTTTGTACAAGGGCGTCGGTCAAAATCACTTTTGAGTGCTTTCACTTTTGATTAGCAGTCAAAAGTGGTTTTGACCAAAGTCAAAGTCAATTTGTTTTTAGACTAATAAATAGTTCTTACAAATCGTCATTTTGCTCTTAAGGAGCCTCTACATGTCTCATAATCTTTTTACCCTACCAGCTGAGCCAGCAGGACCGATTATGAGTTTTGTCTGTAACATCAACAAATACAAACCTTGGGTTGATATAAGCCACAAAGCGATCATATCCGGCTTCGCAAACGGGTCTAAGCCTTCAGCTACAACTTTTACCATGTACATTGTCACAGTATAGTAGAAGAAAGCAAAAGGTATGCCGAAAACAAAGAAATGCCGATACTTATCCCAAAAACTGGTCTTGGAACCGAAAAATGTTATGTTGACACGTTTATAGTACTCCAAAGATAGTTTTAAAGAATTTACAAATTCTTCGGGGTACGCTTCTAAGCCCTCCATTGCAAAATATTGTATGGTGTTATACCATCCAACTAAAACAGTCGAAAAAGAAAAAAAAACTTATACAAACAAATGATCCAGCTTTTCAATCAAGAATAATGGAATATTTTCTTAAACTGCATGTAGTGGAGCCATTTACTATTTCAAAAGAATTTTTAACAAGAAGGTAACATATCATTTTGTTACTGGTGAACGAAAAACACAAATGCATCTTTGTCCTCGTTACAAACGTGTGGTTAGTTTCAAATTTAATTAGTCAGAGATTTGGATCTGTGTATTCTTGAATTTTAACCAAATGTTAGAATTCTGGTTAATGAAGCTTTAGTTAGAGCTTTCAAGTCATTTATCTATACCGCACCTTGTCCTACATCGCAGTCCGCTAGTAATTTTTATGACTCGTCATTGACATCGCACTCATGTAAGTGATCTATGTTTCAATGCATGTTATTTTGGTCTCAATAGAGATTTGGCTATTTCTCATCGCCACGGTTCTCATCGTCACCTTCGTGGCGAATTTTATTTCTAACTTATTTCATTTTTTTGTAAACAAAAATTGTAGCGCTTGATGTGAAGATTGTATTCTCAGTAAATCAGTCAAATAGTGAGTCTCGTTTGGAAGCTTTAACGTTTTGAATTTTTTGATGCCACGAAAGTGATTCTGTACTTCACAGCAATATTTTTTTTAAACTTTACTACTGTAAATGACTCTAAAGTGTTTATAAAACATATATTTTGTCTTATTTTCATAGATAAATAGCAATAACATAATATAAATAGGTACCTACTTAAATACAAGATAAAATTTTACCGATTACGTCACCTACTAAGTTACAAGATTCTACGCAATTGGTTTTAAGGGTGACACTGGTGGCATTCTGAATTGCTAAAGAAGCAAAAAAAGGATTATCAGTACCTCAATAAAAAGAACTCTAACTGATTATCAGTCCCTCAACGAAAATATATTTTTATTAAGGCCAGAGGGCCTCGTATTTTTGTTGTACAACTTTTAACTCAAACTTCAGATTAAATTTATCTTACAAACAGATACACACACAGTCACATAAAGAGACATACATACAGTCACACAGACAGACAGACAACAAAAATACGAGGCCCTTATTTATTTATTGATGTACTGATCTCTACTTACCACGTATAATTTATTAGTTATTAAAATTCCCGTGGGAATTCCTAAGTATCCTATAACCTGCCCAGGAGTATGAATAATAATTGTACCAAGTTTCGTTAAAATCCGTCGAGTAGTTTTTGTTTCTATAAGGAACATACAGACAGACAGACAGATAGACAGACAGACAGACAGACAGACAAAAATTTTACTGATTGCATTTTTGGCATCAGTATCGATCACTAATCACCCCCTGATAGTTATTTTGAAAATATATTTCATGTACAGAATTGACCTCTCTACAGATTTATTATAAGTATAGAAGATGTAGCTAAATAGATATTTTATCATCTGATTTCAAAGTTATTGTTCTAACTTAAACCGTTTATGAAGTATTATTGTGTGACCATCAAATTTGAGTGTAAATGAGAAGTACCCATTTATTTAATTGTGTTTGCCACAAATCAAATCTTACGTATACCCCTTCTAAGACTTTTTCGTTCGTCGGTTGCAGTTGTGGTGAAAACAGGGATTGCATAATCACAGGTTTGTTAACAGGCAACCTTCATACATTTTGTATGATTGTTGTCTTTCATTATGTTTCACTTTAAAGTGGAAAATTAATAATAAAAAGAAATTCAGTTGGTATAAAGCTTTGTTTGTTGTAATAACGGTCGGTAAATATACCTTTCTATATTTAATTGACTCATTTGTTTCAATCAATCGTCAATAAATGTGTTACGTAACTAAAGTAATAATTTCTTCTTAAGTGTCCATAAAATTGTTGGTTGTTATGTTACCACTACTGCCTTACTTAATTTTTGAAGCATTTGAAGTACAACCATAGACAAAATTCAAAATATGAGGTATAATAAAATGAAAAAACTTAAGCTTATGCATTAGATAAAGTTTATTGCATTTATTTATTACTCAAATCTACAAATTGATAGTAAGAATACACAACAACAACATTCATTACAACATTTTGTGTATTTTTCCTACTGCCAGCTAATTGAGTGCAGAGAAGCAGTTTTCTAATACTTAGTAGTGCATTTTCTCTCTTCTTACTTCATCTCTTATGTCTATTTTTGTTAATCCCTCGCATCGTAAATGTGGCTTGCCAGAGAGAAATATGAATATGTCGTTTTTAACGCCTGCAATAGAAATAAGTATTAAGAGACACAGTAAAATATTAGCTCTGAATAAATCAGAAATGAATTGAACCTGACAATTTTACTAAAATTGTCACTGACGAAAATTAAATATCTATTTACGGTAAGTATCTCATCAACATCATTGCCAGCCATATGTCGTCCACTGCTGAACTTAGGCCAATCCCAATGATTTCCATAGTGACCAGTTGGTATTTATGTACATACGGGCCTACATGTAGCATCCTGCTGCCTTTATAAGGTCGTTGGTCTACCTAGTTATACATCCGTCAGCTCCCTCTGCTCTAGACTAAACAAGATAAGTCATCACTTTCCACTCTACAGTGTAAGCATTCGTAGAATTGTTATTCACATAAGAGATGTGTCAGCAGAACTAAATTGTAAACACCGTACTGGACGACTGCGATCGGCCACAATATTAAATCATTATTAAATCGCCTCCAACTCGGCGAGGACGTGATCACTTAGTTTAATTAAATATAATCCTTTTTAAAAAGCTTCCACCCCGCTCCCGAAATCTGACTACCTTGTGTACTTTATACGTATCTACATCTACTCGTATTTTAATTATTATACAGAAGTACTTTTACTATACTAAGATTCTCAATGGCTAGACTTAATGGTCTGGGCTAGAACGATAATAATATTATTTTTTTCAAATATTCTTTGAAGTCCGAGAAAGGTTTACATACATATAACATACATACAGATAAATTGGAATCGTTTCCCGGAAACACTTTTTGGGAAAAACTAAATGTTTATTTTTCATTGCGATATTTTTTTCAAAGGGCTTCTCTAGTCTAGAAAAAATATGTTACTTATTTTGCTACATTATAAAAATAAATGATTTTTGGTAGTCCTTTCATAGCAGTTTGGACCTACTTTCATGTACATACCTTGTTAAACGTTTTCATGCTGATTGAAGAATAGGGGAGACTGGGTACGGTTGAAACAATTTTGCTTTTATTGCCTATAATTTTGTTGTTTAATAACCTAGTAACGATTACGATACGTGAAATTGAAATTTGAAGTTTTGGCTATGATATGGCTGTATCATTATAGTTCCCGGGTTACTATTTTTAGAAATATACGAAATTTAAAAAAAAAGAAATTTTGTTTCAACCGTCCCCATGCCAGGGGCGGTTGAAACAGCGATTGGGGTCTGTTGAAATACATACAAATAATAGAATAATTACTAATAAAACGTGTTTTATTTATCATTAACACTACGAATATTAAAATTATGGTAGCACATGATAACATTAATCAGTCTAAGTATTTAATATTTCTAAAACAATAATTAGCCTTTGATAAGTAGTAAACATTTAAAAAAATAACAGAAATATGGTAAAATAAATGATATTTCCAAATCTAATAAACATTAATAATAAAATAATATTAACATTCTGAAGAAAGTTAACGAAAATCTTTTTTTTTTTTTCAAACCATAGCTTTCCGCAGTGAATCTCCAGCTTTTACCTCCTCTAATGCTTTACCAAGTCAATTTCCTCCCTGGAAATCTTCCTTACCCAAACTCTCGGCATCTACAAAAAATAAACATTAATACATTTTCTGTTTCAACCGTACCCAAAAAAAATGTTTCAACCGTCCCCAACCCCACTTTTGGTAAAATATTCTTTATAGTTTCGACACTAATAATCACAAATTAAAAATAGTTACTGTCCCTTATTCTAAAAGCTTCATTATAATCGCAAACGCACACTCGATACATTCACATAAAAAGAACAGGTAGTATAAGCGTTAATGTCTAAAGAAAAATACTTACTTTGGGTAGTAAAAAACAAAATGGTGTTTTATACACAACGTAAACGCATTAAGAAGTTATTAGGCACTAAATTCGTGTTCGGACCTGTCTTCCGCTTCTTTTTCCCCTAGGACCCCTTACTCCCCGTGGAACCGTTTACGAGATATTTGCTCTGTTTCAACCGTCCTTTGTTTCAACCGTACCCAGTCTCCCCTAATTTAGCGACAGTAAAGTACACGGCTTTTGCGATCTGAAAAGGTTAAACAATTTTCGTGAATGTTGAAAAAATATTTCTTCAGACGAAAACGTGGGTGTATAACATTATGGCATCGTAAGAGACTGTTTATTTAGATATATGTTTTTAATTTTTTTGAAAAATCCATTTTAAGCGCCCTTTGTTGTATTTCAAAGTAGGTACATGTCAATTAAGAGTTTTATTGCGCCTTAGATAATTTTCGTTATTTCTTAATTGCTTCAACACGTCGTATCAACAAGATATCAGATTTTTAATATCTGGTCTCAAATAATACCTCATGATAATAATGCAAATAATCTTCTGATATCGCAAGTCCCCGTCGTACCACATGTTCTTGGCAGCGGACAACGCTATACCCGTGCTCTGGAATAATAAATGGAGGGTAAAATAACATCGTGGATATCATAAGTTGAAAAAATAGAAGCAAATAACGTAAATGCGCCTATTACCGCCAGTTTAAGCTGACTTCGGATAAACGTTAGAAAATTAGATATAAGACGTGGTGATAGAAAAGACACTTTAATTTATTTATAACAATGATGAAGTAATCTTTGAATTCAAGTAGTAACAATGAGTATTCAATCACACAATAATTAATAAATAGCAATTTAATCTGAATAAGCAGTTGTTTCTATTACCGACCTATAGACGAGGTGTGTTTCTATTAACGTTTTTTCTGTTTCTATTACCGACCGCTAAGAATATTGCTCTTCAATTGGGTATATTCCAAGAGGCACGGGTTCGATTCCCGCTCATAGGCTCGGGAACCACTTGATTTTTTCAAGTTAAATTTGTTTTGCTTTTAGTTTTAGTTAAATTTGTTTTTTTTTTTCAAGTTATTTTTTTTTATTGTTAAAAGAGAAAAGGCACGCTTCTCGAAAATAAATAAATAATCAAGCAGAAATAGTAGAATAATAAATTCCTCAATTATACTTGATTACGCGATACCAGGTCTTCTAGTGAGTAGTGGGGGTCATTATTTAAACTATGTATATTTGAGTTTTTAATAAAAAATAATTTGCATTTAATATTTTATTTTTAATTTGACTTTCGTTTTTGACTGATGTTTTTGATTTTAATTGTGTGTAATTGTGTATTTTAATTTAAACTATGGACAATTGGACAATGTCTATATAATTATTTTAATTTTTTTTTATTAATCCAAAAGATCTTAAAAAGTTACATAGTAGTTGTGATAACGCATGATTGGTTAGGTGTCATGTCATAAATGTTAGTTATATACAAAATACAGGCTTATAAGTCTTCGCAGGTGGCGTTATAATTATGAGGCGGTAATAGAATTAAGTATGAATATTACTTTATTCTATTACCGACCGTAAAAAAAAACAGTAACCAGCTAAAATATCTACTTTAACGAAGACGTGATCAGTGAAGTATCATTTCTATTAGGTTTTATTTTATATCAAATAAGTACTAATTAGAATTTAACAGGTTTTTATAAAATCTATTGTCATACATTATTAGAGATATTCTTTAATGTTCATTGCAGTTTTATGCCAAACCTATGACAATTAATGTATGGCGTTAATTGATTTAATTATGTGAAATATTCTTATGAATCGATCAAGACAACAAAGTGGAGGTTAAATGCGTAATTAAAGATATAAATACTAAAATAAGAAACTTAATCAAAATTCTAACAACGCCATGGGTCGGTATTAGAAACCAAATTATGAAAAGTGTTTCTATTACCGCCCTTATTTAAAATTGTATTTAAGCCACATAAATACAGCGAGAGGGCTATATTGAGGGTTTATTAAAGAAACTAAAGTACGAATTAATATTGTTATGCAAAAACATGTTGGTATACTCATTTTAAATGTGTTAAAATCGCTAATTAATAACAAGGTGCACCTTAAGTAGCTGGGAGCGCGTCAGTATGAAAAGTGCGTCCGTTGCGGGCGCGTCCCATTTAATGTGAAATAACTCCGTTTACTGGTTATTTACGAACACAAACTTTAATCGTTTTGATAGTCAATAAACATATCTAGATATTTTTTAAGTAACGTGTTTTCTGGAACCTGTTATTATGTCTTTTATGAAAGAAAGAAAAATAGGGCGGTAATAGGATACAAATTTTGGGGGGTCGTTAATAGGCGCACTTACGTTATTATGCTTTAGAATGATAAGCATGGATTAGTTGATATAGTATTATGGTTTCACCACAATAGTCCAGTGGTCGGCTGATATCGAACAATGTGTTCTTCGGATTTCAAATCGGCAATCTATCGTTTGGCTATTGATGACTCAAATGAATGTATGACGGTGATAGGATAATGATGATGATACAAAACGGTATACGGTATGATGGTATACGGATCTGAGACGTGGTCACTTACTATGGGCCTCATAAAAAGCCTAAAGGCCACCCAAAGGGCGATGGAGCGTGCTATGCTCGGAGTTTCCCTGTGTGATCGAATGAGAAATGAGGAGATCCGTAGGAGAACCAGAGTGACTGACATAGCCCGCAGAATCGCTAAAATCAATTGGCAGTGGGCGGGGCACATAGCTCATAGAGCTGATGGCCGCTGGGGCAGGAAAGTTCTTGAGTGCCTACCGGAAGACTTAGCGTGGGCAGGCCTCCCACTAGGTGGACCGACGATCTGGTGAAGTTCGCGGGAGGTGCCTGGATGCGAGTGGCGCAGGACCGGTCTTTGTGGAAGTCCTTGGGGGAGGCCTTTGTCCAGCAGTGGACGTCTTTCGGCTGAAACGAGAATGATACAAAAAGCTACTTACAGATATACTCAGTATTTCACTGCAGTAGCAAACAATGAGTATGTTCGCCATGTACACAACTAGAGCAGCTCCATTGGTTAACTTATACGCTGTATCTGTGGTGGTCTGAAAATAATTTACCATTATTCTTTAAAATATGTATCGTCCGATTAAACTTAACATGTGCTGTCAGTCAACCGCCCGAAGCAGTCACAACTGCTTGAGCGGTTCCGAGTATAAGTTTGCGTACGTAGAATACTGTAGTTTGGTATACAGTCGCAGCTTGAAGCTGTCGATATTAGCGGCTTCAAGCTGTCCATACAATATGGCGGGCTTTACCTTCACAGCAACCGCAAAGAAACAAACGACGACTGTAGCGATCACCAAGTTTACAAATACCATTTTGTTGAACGCATCGTTCAGTTGCCGCGTCAACCTTAAACAAAGACGAATTTTAAACAAACATTTTATAATTTGTTACCTACGTAGTAATGAACTCTAAAATACCATTAACCTCATCAAATCTGGAGACACGGGAGTGCCTACCAAGTCCAGCAGAAAGGCACCGTGTGTCACCTTTTCTCGAAGCAAATCTAATGTGTTCCGGCAGTTAGAGGTAAGATAGCCAGTTCCTCCGTGGTTGAGGATTCCGGGTGAAGCTCGCTTCCACCTTCAGCCTGATCGTCACTTACCATCAGGTGAGATATAGGCCAAGAGCTTCCTCATTGTGGATAAAAAAATACCAACTTACAATAAAATATCCTGATGGCGTCTGACAAAATCTTCGATTGTGTACTCCTTGCCTTCATGATACTCAGATATTTCCGTGTCATAATACTCGTAATATTTGGTCTTTTTATTGTTCGTTGGCTTAATATTAATCAAGTCATCTTGCAGGAGTTGAAACTGTATGCTGATGTAAATGCTCAAACTGATCAGAAGAAAATTTGCGCCCAAGTATAGGTAAACCATTTGTAATACTGAAAAGAGAACTTGCTTTTTAACAAGGTACGAGTATGTGACGTCATTAATGAAAACTCAAAGAAAATGCCCATTTATTGTATTAACTTCTCGTGCAATAATTATGAAGGTGTTACATTGCCGATGACATCTACGTTCGTTCGTATCAGCCAAATGTGATCCACTGCTGGACAAAGGCCTCTCCCAAGTATTTCCACTACTGGTCCGCATGCAGGTATTTCGCATGACTTTCACCAAATCGTCGGTCCGTCTTGTCACTAGTATGAGTACTAAGACCTAGTGGGAGGCCTGCCGATACTACTCTCCTAACAGTTTTAACTTACCACCAAATATTTGTAATGCATAAACTGCGAAATAAACCGGCCAGTTGTCAATAGCAAACGGATACTCGCAAGGGAACGGCAGAACCATTTCTATTTCGTTGCCCCAAAAGATGTGCTTGAACAGCATCGAGATGAACGGGTATAGAAGGTACTGCCATGCTACTGTCATGCAGGACTTGTTGTATACTAAAAACAAAAGATATTTGAAAAAAGCACACTAGACAAATTATATTAGTAGTTTTGTAAAAAGGTGATCATACTCGTAAAAGGGTAAGATGAAGAATTTAAGTAGAGTAAGGAAATAGGTAGCACATAAAACGGGTAATGTAAAAAATGGACTCATAAAGAGACTGAACGGCTCGGCTGAGAAGTTTTAACATCATTTACATTTGCTACATTTATCAAAATTAACTACTAGGGCCATATAAAGTTCGATATAATTGCTTCGGATTATTAAATCAATCAACTATAGTTATAAATTTAATAACATTACTGTATATTCCGTATTTAAGGAATTTGAGCGAGGTATTCTTTATTATTATTTGTTCTTTTGTCAGATCGGTCATCCTCCAAACCGCACCCAGATGTTCGATGACCAGTCTTACGGCCTCCTTGTTTTTGGTAAATAATATATCTTTAAAGATAACTGCAAGAAAAAAGGATTTTTTTTAATATAGTGTTTTTTACCAACACACGACTTATTTCAAAAATTAAAAAAGAAGGCAAGATACACTTTCAGGCATATTGTCAGATTTTGCATCTGGCCTTTCGTGTTTCACGTGGTCTAAATAAATCCAGTATTGATCATGGCTTTCCCAAATAGGCCTTAATTCGACTGTTCCACAGCTATTCTATTCAAGTCGCTACCAGCTAGAAGGCGTTCCAAACTGCTAGGAATTTTTACTCCAACGGAGTTCTATTACAGTAGACGTGATCAGTCTATTGCCAGATCAGCTTATTTATTCTGTGCTTCATCTTGCTGATCCTTTAGGATCCTCTAGGGATTACACAAGTTATTCGAGGTTGAAACGCTTACTACTGATTCACAGAAATCCCGTGCATTCCCTGTTTTAAACACATGTAAACAAGAAATACAAACCTTGGTTTGATACAAGCCACAAAGCGATCATATCCGGCTTCGCAAACGGGTCTAAGCCTTCAGTAACAAGTTTTACCATGTACATTGTCATGGTATAGTAGAAGAATGCAAAAGGTGGTAGTAATACAAAGAAATGCCAATACTTATCCCAAAAACTGGATTTGGAATCGAAAAATGTTATGTTGACACGTTTATAGTACGCCAAAGATAGTTTTAAAAAATTTGCAAATTCTTCGGGGTACGCTTCTAAGCCCTCCATTGAAAATATTGTTAAACCATCTAAAACAGTCAAAATAGAAAAACTTGAACAAACAATGGATTCGGCTCTTCAATCAAGAATGATCCAGTATTTTCAAACTGTATGTAATAGAGCCATTTGGAATTTCCAAAGAATTTTTAACAATATGATAACGTATCATTTTGTTACCGGCGAAAGAAAATCATAGATGCATCTTTCAAAAAAATTAACAAAACATCAAAAAAGTGTGATCTATAAAATGTAATCTATCACTGATTTGGACCAGTTTTTGAATTTGATTCGAGTTTTTGAGCGAGCCAAATTGCCGTATTATACAATGGCATCAAAATATGCAAAATGAGCTGTTGAAAATAATGTGGTAAATGAAGCTCTAAATCTAAAGAGATAGCTTTTGTCACTTCTATAAGCGCACTTTGCAGTTTCTATAGCAGTCCTCTGCTAAACATAGGCGGACTTTTATGACTCGTCATTGGCTATTATATTCACTGATCTACATCTCAATGCATGTTATTTTGGTTTCAATGAAGATTATTTTATTGTGTTTGTCCACAAATAAAATATTCGTTTGAATAGCCCCTTCTAAGATTTTATCGTTTGACGATTGTAGTTTTGTACTCGTAGTTGTGGTGAAAACGGTGATTGCATAATCACAGGTTTGTTAACGAGCAACCTTCATACATTTTACAGGACTGTTGTCTTTCATTATATTACACTTTAAAGTGGAAAATTGTAGAAGTGAGAAATTAGTAATAAAAGAAATTCAGTTGGTATAAATCTTTGTTTGTTGTATAAACAAATTTTAGTTATATAAGGTTTCCAGAGTAAAAAACACCCTACTTTATTGAATTGATTAATTTTTTTTTCATTCAGTCATCAATAAATGTATTAAGTAACTTTTAGGACAAGGATTAAATTATTCTTATACGTCTCTAAAATTGTTGATTTCACATCGGTAAATTTTTTTGCGGCTTGCCAATGGATTTTTTTCTCCTATTATTATATTATTATTCAGCTATCATAATAATTCAGGTTTTACAGATTAGATTCCTAGAATATTCTAAAGACGCTTTCCATCTGACCGGTAGGACTTACGCGAACGCAGTATCGTTTATTTATGTCCGGGCGTAGCTGTCGAGTGCACTTCGCTCCTTCAAGCTATTAAGCTTGCAAGGGAAATGTTGCAAGGATTATTTAAACCAAATATCTTTAAGCTGTTATCGACTTTTGTGCCAATATTGGCGCAAGTATTTAATTGTTTTTGGTTAATATTCACGAACATCTTTTTGGTGGCAACCAGTTTAGATTATTATCAAAACCAAATAGTGGGTTGAGTAGCTTACTGTTTTGGAACGTGGAACGAATTTAGTCAGAAGAATATAAGGAGAAGTTTGAAATATAACATGTACTGAAGGGAGACCGATGACTGTATATGTACTAAATCATTCTAAGAATGCGATACCTAATCACGAGTAAAGTGCAGTACAGTACAGTACGGACTTTTAAGAGACTTACGACGTGAGTGGTTAACATCCAGTAATTTGCGTGGAAAAATCGCCGCCTTGCGCAAAAGGTTCCATATTTTCTGAATTGAACCAAGCATAACATTACTTTCCTGATTTCAGAGAGTACATTAAGAAATATATGTAGTGTCATCTTAGAAAATTTCTAAGATGTTTTCCATCTGACCACTCTGGACTTACATAAACGCAGCCGTTTATTTACGTCCGCTTCAGCTGTCAAGCGCACCTCTGCCACGATGAGGGTCCCGGCTTCCTATTACTTGTACAGCACATCATACTTTAGTTAGTTACAACATTTTAGTTGCAAAATAGCACTTATTGGAACTGCATAAGGTTATAGAGTTTGGCTTGATGTGATGTTTGTATATGAGAAATGTTGCAACGAAGTATTAACTCCTCATTTTTTATTTGAATGGTCTTGCCGACATTGAAGGAGAACATTGGAGGAATGATGTTTGTGTTAATATTTAAGCATTATTTGTTTATTCTGGTTAACTGCAAATGTTGTATATGTATATGAGGCAAATGACAGTTATATTGCCATCAAGTAATGTGCATTGAGGAATGAACCTGGTTATAAACAAAAGGAGAAGAAAAAGAACGGGAGGAAAGGTTATAAGCTATCAAGAATTGTAGTCAAAAGGAATCGAACGAATGTCGCGTTGACAAAATCATAATAAAATTATAATAAAAATAAACTTTTTTAAAAACAAGCTTTTATTCTGAATTTCGAAAGTTTGTATCGCGCATGGAATTTATTCCTCTTTTTCTCTGTTTGCGCTACAAGCTTTCGAAATTCAGAATAAAAGCTTGTTTTTAAAAAAGTTTATTTTTATTATAATTTTATTTTACACTTTTTAGTTATATCTTAATCTCAGGACCCTGGACGTTATCTAACACTAAAGTGCTCGAAAAGACAAATCCAACGAACCCAAACTCGATGAGTTTCCGCCGTTTTGTTTAGGAGTTCCTATGGCCACCTCCCGACTCCATCATCAGACCAGCTCAATGGTACCATAATATTGCATTGTCATCGGACTTACACATGTATGCAAAATTTCAGCTCAATAGGAAACCGGGAAGTGGGTCAATTTTAAGTTGCAAGATTTGACGACAGACACCAGACATGTGAAAGTAATAAAAAGCTTGTAAAAATAAAATCAATTTATGCTCAACTCACACTTTGAGTGCGAATGCGATTTTGTTCTCCAGTCGACAAAGCAAAGGCTTTTTGTTGACAAGAAGAAGAAGAATTTATTGCTGATGTAAAGATGTTAACAATGATAGTTTATTTATACGAAATATATTGTCACCATAAGTCAATGCTGGTAACATCATCATTACACGTCGCTTTTCTAAGGTTGGGTTGCAACATCTTACTTTAGCTTTGACAAACGTCAAAAATCTGCCAAATTCCATACAAAAATCACCGGTTATCGTCATAGTTACCGTTAAAGTTAGGTGGTGCAACTGAGCCTAAGGTTATTATTAATTTTGACAAGCAAGTGCTGTGAACTATACAGAGAGATACGTAAATACGGTCGATTAATAACTTCGGGCAATATTATGAATAAAGTACTACTAATAAAAAAGTAAAAGTATTAAGATTTGGACAATGAATATTCTCCTCGTCTTTATACCATTAAGACTTGCGGTCTTATTCATAATCATTTTTCACATTTTATCAAATGCTTAATAGAGGTTTATAAAACGTTTGATAAAAATTGTTATTCATAATCGTCATTTAGCGCTAAAATCCTCTTTTATCTGTGTGATAAGTTATCGAGAGCTCGGGCCTTGTTTAAAGCTCTAATAAACCTATTTTAACCTAACTTTTATAAATGTCATTTCATATGAATGTCACTTCGTTGGTTTATTTATTCAAAATATCCTTGCTGTGATCCTTGCTTGTGAAAATGAATGCTATAAATGCAATTGTGCATTTAGCCAATAATGCCGACCCAGCGCGACGTAGAAAGCTCTACCGCCAACGAAGCAACCCATTCGATTTGCGGGACCTAAATTTTAAAATAAAATATAGGTTCAATAAGGACACAGTGCGCACCATCATAGATTTGGTGGAAGATGATCTGGTTCAGAGCGCTAGAGGTGGTGGCACGTGTCCTGAACTGCAAGTTTTAGTGGCCATAAGATGTTGGGGACGTCGTGAGGTAAGCACAAAAAAGTGTTTTATTTTATCCCTTTGTCGTGGCTGCTATAATTATTTTCATACATTTTCAGGTACAAGATGATGCTGGTGACCTCCATGGCCTAAGTCAGCCGACAGTGAGCAATATTACTAGGCATGCAGATAATTCGTGTTAAGTTGTTACCTACCCGCTACATATTTTAGCAGGCAGTCGAAAGGGCTGTTCCATACTGGTAAAAGTACATATCACATTAAAAAAAAAATGCAATAATGCATACCTACTTGTTTAAAAATTGGGAGTTGTCTTAATAAGACATAATTTGATGGGTTTATATCCACACTACCGGGTGGTGATATGATACACGCCAAATCGTTAGCAGGTGAAAAACCATTAGTGGCTATCGAAACATTGGACTCAGAACCCTTAGCCTCGAACCCTGCCGCCGCCGACGCTGCTGCTTTCGTTGACATCTGCGCCGCTTCCGCTGCTGCTGAAACTAGAAATCAATTAGATTCCACACCTGCAACGCTGTTGGTCTGAAACAGCTGCGCCCCTTCATGATGAGATTGTAATATTGGTGATGATCCTGTGTAGGACAAGCCTCAACACAATTACCTTAATATGAATTTCTTATCGATGCCAATCGCATTTTCTCGACTGTCTACTAAGAATTCCTTATCAGAAAAAACGTAATTCTACTTAGACTCATTAAAGATAAGATCAATTATTACCTACTTTGGGGCCAGCTGGCGCTGTGTGAAATTGTTAAAAGACTCATCTATTTATTTATTTATTACAAACACCGAAGATTGACGCCATGTCTTTTGATAAAAACTTTCCAAAACACGAAAAACTGCCTAGCGAACTTCAAAGTTTGGGGCTGATCTGGAATTGAATCCCAAAATCAAATCAGCAGCCACCAAAAAGTCCTTTCTTATACGATTTTAACCTTGAAGGGACTTCCCCGAAAGGCAGACAACCGATGAAAACAGAGGACTTGACCTCCTGACTTTCAAAACAGTCATCACGTGTCATGCGCGTGAGCGCACCAGCCGCATCCAGCTCAGAATCGCAACAGTTGAATCTCGTAAAATATGTCGGTTGGCTTTTAAATTTTTACCATCAGTGGTCACTATAAGTGACTCTGTTGTACTAGGATAGAGTTATGGTCC